>NW_027455783.1:500000-508443 GCF_040206685.1 Ascaphus truei
ACCTCACACAGTGTAGCTCCCGCGAACCGCACAGCACGCCTCACATCTCCCTACCGCAACCGGACCGCGAGGCCCCCTACCCCGCTACACCATGCCACAATGTCCCTCCCCCTATCCCGCTACCTCACACAGTGTAGCTCCCGCGGACCGCACAGCACGCCTCACATCTCCTGCACCTCACACATCTCCCTCCGCAACCGGACCGCGAGGCCCCCTACCCCGCTACACCATGCCACCAATGTCCCTCCCCCTATCCCGCTACCTCACACAGTGTAGCTCCCGCGAACCGCACAGCACGCCTCATCTCCTGCACCTCACACAGCTCCCTACCGCAACCAGACCGCGAGGCCCCCTACCCCGCTACACCATGCCACCAATGTCCCTCCCCCTATCCCGCTAGCTCACACAGTGTAGCTCCCGCGAACCGCACAGCACGCCTCACATCTCCTGCACCTCACACATCTCCCTACCGCAACCGGACCGCGAGGCCCCCTACCCCCGCTACACCATGCCACCAATGTCCTTCCCCCTATCCGCTACCTCACACAGTGTAGCTCCCGCGGACCGCACAGCACGCCTCACATCTCCTGCACCTCACACATCTCCCTACCGCAACCGGACCGCGAGGCCCCCTACCCCGCTACACCATGCCACCAATGTCCCTCCCCCTATCCCGCTACCTCACACAGTGTAGCTCCCGCGAACCGCACAGCACGCCTCACATCTCCTGCACCTCACACATCTCCCTACCGCAACCGGACCGCGAGGCCCCCTACCCCGCTACACCATGCCACCAATGTCCCTCCCCCTATCCCGCTAGCTCACACAGTGTAGCTCCCGCGAACCGCACAGCACGCCTCACATCTCCTGCACCTCACACATCTCCCTACCGCAACCGGACCGCGAGGCCCCCTACCCCGCTACACCATGCCACCAATGTCCCTCCCCCTATCCCGCTACCTCACACAGTGTAGCTCCCGCGGACCGCACAGCACGCCTCACATCTCCTGCACCTCACACATCTCCCTACCGCAACCGGACCGCGAGGCCGCGGCCTACACTCACACACCATGGCAACGATGTCCCTCCCCCTATCCCGCTACCTCACACAGTGTAGCTCCCGCGAACCGCACAGCACGCCACATCTCCTGCACCTCACACAGCTCCCTACCGCAACCGGACCGCGAGGCCGCGGCCTACACTCACACACCATGGCAACGATGTCCCTCCCCCTATCCCGCTACCTCACACAGTGTAGCTCCCGCGGACCGCACAGCACGCCTCATCTCCTGCACCTCACACAGCTCCCTACCGCAACCGGACCGCGAGGCCGCGGCCTACACTCACACACCATGCCACCAATGTTCCTCCCCTATCCCGCTACCTCACACAGTGTATGACAACACCTACCACTGGAAATCAGATGTTCGTTGAAATAAAATATGTTTTCCTAACTATTTTACTGTCTGTATAATGTACACAACACTCACCCACACAAAACCCCCTCATACACACACACACGCAAACATCCTGTCATTCTATGCCACACACTACACTCAAAAACATGCCATTTTTAACATGTGTATGACCAACAACGCGCACTCACACACGTCACAACACACAACATGCCTCATACACACACACACGCCATCACACAAACACACACACATGCTCTCACACACACCACACACCATGCCACCGATGTCACTCCCGCTATCCCGCTACCTCACACACTCTACCTCCTGCGAACAACCAGCACGCCCCTGACATCTCCTGCACCTCACACATCTCCCTCCGCAACCGGACCGCGACGCCGCGGACTACAGTCAAACAGCATGCCACCAATGTCACTCCCGCTACCTCACACACTGTATGACAACACCTACCACTGAAACTCAGCTGTTCCTTACAATAAAATATGTTTTCCTAACAATTTCACTGTCTGTATAATTTATTCTAAAACACTTCTCACACCACCACTCACACACAACACTCACCCACACAAAACCCCCTCATACACACACACACACACACGCAAACATCCTGTCATCTATGCCACACATAACAACAAATCACACCTCACCTTCACCCTCATAATACACACACTACACTCAAAACATGCAAATTACAACATGTCTATGACCAACAACACGCACTCACACACGTCACACACACAACATGCGTCATACACACACACATGCCATCACACACGCCACATACACACATGCTCTCACACACACCACACACCATCACACACAACACACACACAAATACACAAACACATGCACACACACACGCACTCAGCAACGCCACACGCCCTCAACCACGCAACACACGTACTCACACACACACACCAACCTCCTCTGCTGATACAACACACAAAACAACACTTCAACATAACCTTAACTACCACACACAACACAACCACCACTAAACAAACACACACACCCAACCCACTGTTCCAATTACCTACCCTTCACCATACACACTACACTGAATACAATGCACATTTACACGTCTCACCACCCACTCCCATTGCACATCAACATCCCACCACACACAAACATATACAACAACACAACACCTCCGCTACTAACACACCTAGCACAATAAATCACCTCTTCCTTTCAATAACATATTTTACACAAAACATTACTATTTACACATCTGTCTAATTTATTGCACACAAACACTCAACTAACCAACACTGACACACACACTCACACACCACACACTCACTATCACATCACACACTCACTCATCCACACACACACCCCACACAATCAACAATCACACACAATAATTACATACACACACTATTCTGCCACACACACAGCCAACATTAACACAAAACAAAAACACACACAACATTTCAACACCTACACAAACGCACACCAAACACAAATAAATACCCCTCACCTCACACAGTGTAGCTCCGCGAACCGCACCAGCACGCCTCACATCTCCTGCACCTCACACATCTCCCTACCGCAACCGGACCCGCGAGGCCCCCCTACCCCGCTACACCATGCCACCAATGTCCCTCCCCCTATCCCGCTACCTCACATTGAGTGAAGATATACTTCACAAAGCACAGAGACACAACCCATCACTCAATGTTACCTTTTCACCTGACATTTTCAACGAGGTACTCATATTGTTAGAAGATACATGTCTCTCTATCAATAACAAAACACTACTTCAATTAGGTCTAGAAGCTCCCCAACGTCATCATCACGATGTACTCAATACAGACCTTATGCGAGAGAAACAATACAATATTTCCATACTACAAGAATATGTTGCCACAAGAAAACCAATGTACAAGAAAACCAATGTTAATTCCACAACAACTTAACACCTATGACAACATCATGCAGCACATAAACAACGAACAAGGTGCAATCCTGTTTCTTGATGCTCCAGGTGGAACAGGCAAAACATTTCTCATAAATTTACTCCTTGCAGAAATAAGAATGCACAATCATGTTGCACTTGCACTTGCATCATCTGGCATTGCAGCCACTCTTATGGATGGAGGAAGAACTGTGCACTCAGCTCTTAAATTACCACTAAACATTGCTCATGAAGAAAACCCAACATGTAATATTACCAAGACATCTGGCCAAGCCCGTGTTCTTCAAATTTGCAAACTTATTGTTTGGGATGAGTGTACCATGGCGCATAAAAAAGCACTTCAAGCCCTTAATAGAACCTTGCAAGACTTGCGTAACAATAAACAAATAATGGGTGGTGCTGTCATTCTTTTAGCTGGTGATTTCAGACAAACACTTCCAGTCATACCACGATCCACACCAGCAGACGAACTTCATGCATGCCTTAAATCCTCTATTTTATGGCGACATGTCAAACATTTTCCATTAACAACCAATATGCGAGTCCAACTTCTCGGCCACTCAAATGAACAACTTTTTGCACACACACTTCTTCAAATAGGTGAAGGCACTTTACCTACTGACTTAACATCAGGTGAAATTGCTTTTCCCACACATTTTTGTCACATGATGACATCACTTGAAGATCTCATACATCACGTCTATCCAAATCTCTTACACAATTACACAAACCACCAGTGGCTCTGTGAAAGAGCCATCCTTGCTGCCAAAAATACTTCTGTCAATGACATCAATCATCAAATTCAAGACATTATTCCAAACACAATTACTCAATACAACTCAATCGATACAGTTGTGGATTGCGATGAAGCCGTTAACTATCCACCTGAATTCCTACACTCCCTCGAACCATCAAGGATGCCACCACATCATCTTCGCCTCAAAGTTGGAGCACCCATCATGCTACTTCGCAACCTACTGCTGCGGCACAGTTTATTCGAGCATTTGCCCGTTCTGTGCCGCAGCAGTAGCCTGGCGCGCGCCCAAGTGTGACGGGCGCACGCCGAAGCAGCGGAAGAGCGCCCTCCGATCGGGGCGCTCTCCCTACCGCTGCCGGGTCCGCCGGGTCCCCCGGAACCCCCTGCCGCTGTCCCGCGATCGCGGGACACCAGGGCTCCCTCGGGGACACCAGGGCTCCCTCGGGGAGCCCCTGGACACGCGTGCAGGGGGCGCACGCTCCCGATGACGCGTGGACCGCGCGCGGCCACTAGCAAGCCGGGAGATTTCCCGGCTTGCGGTACCGACCACACTTCAATAGTGTCTTCAAGTGTGTCGGTAGTGTACACACACCTAACCTTTGTAATGGAACCAGACTGTGCATAAAAACATTGATGCCCAACCTAATTGAAGCTACTATCTTAACTGGCAACGCCAAAGGCCAAGATGTCTTCATCCCCCGCATTCCACTCATTCCTACAGACATGCCTTTTACTTTCAAACGGCTACAGTTCCCCATCAAACTAGCTTTTGCTATCACCATTAACAAAGCACAAGGACAATCTATAAAGTGCACTGGTATCAACTTAGAATCACCATGTTTCTCCCACGGCCAGTTATATGTTGCGTGCTCTAGAGTTGGATCCCCCCAACAATTGTACATCTTTGCTCCAACTGGAACTACCAAAAATGTCGTTTACAAACAAGCATTACAATGAACATTGACTTTCCTCAATTTCCATGAACTCTACATATTGCCATAAGAAATTACAAAAAAATGAAAGACACTCAATACACTACTGTCATCTTTTATTACTACATTATTTTACAACACACACTTTAACATTACATCAAATACACTCCTCTCAACAATGGACATTCACATCTTTCAAGAAGCATTTCCAACAATAACATTTTCAAAAATAACTACCGTAACAACTAACATACACTTCAAACATTTGCCCTCATATACATGTGCTTTCTACTACTGTTGATTTACAAACACAATTCTAACTAATATTACATAACATTGGCATCACATTACAACTTTCACATACAACATTTACACATACTTATTCACACTTCACATCCCGGGCAACGCCGGGTTTCTCAGCTAGTTATTTATAAATCGTGGAACAATAGATGACTATTTGTTGTAAAGGTTGGATAATAATGTTGAAAAGAAAGATGGAATAAAATGTAATATAATACGATGTTGTTTAAAAATGGTTTGTTGTAAACACACCACAGTACAATGTATATTTTGGTGACATAACAGATGTAAAAATGTGAGGCGTGTGTCCTGCTAGGGTGTGAGGCGGCAGGTGGCGCGTGGGTTGTGAGTGCTGTCTGTGAGTGGGGGTCCTGCTAGGGTGTGAGGTGGCGGGTGGCGCGTGGGTTGTGAGTGCTGTCTGTGAGTGGGGGTCCTGCTAGGGTGTGAGGCGGCGGGGTGGTGCGTGGGTTGTGAGTGCTGTCTGTGAGTGGGGGTCCTGCTAGGGTGTGAGACGGTGGGTCAGTGATGTCGGCTTCGGTGCGTAGGGGGCGGGAGGCAGCAGGTGTGTGTGGCGGCAGGTATGTGTCGAGTGTGGCGGGTGTCTGTTGAGTGCGTGCAGCGGCTGTGAGGCGGCGGGTGAAAGGCAGAGGCGGGGCGGAGTAAGAGTGGGTGAAAGGCAGAGGCGGGTGGGCGCGAAAGCAGAGGCGGGGAGGCAGGAAGGCGAAGGGTGGTGGGAAGGGGTGGAGGAGAGGGGGGGAAGGGGGGTGGGAAGGGGGCTGGGGGGTGGGAGGGGAGGAGGGGGAGGGAGGGGGGAGGGAAAGGGGAGGAGAAGAGGAGGAGGGAGGGGAAGAGGAGGAGGATGGGGGAAAGGGGAGCGGAGGGGGGGGAGGAAAGGAGCGGAGGGGGGGAGGAAAGGGGAGCGGAGGGGGGAGGAAAGGGGAGCGGAGGGGGGGAGGAAAGGGGAGCGGAGGGGGGGGAGGAAAGGGGAGCGGAGGGGGGGAGGAAAGGGGAGCGGAGGGGGGGAGGAAAGGGGAGCGGAGGGGGGGAGGAAAGGGGAGCGGAGGGGGGGGAGGAAAGGGGAGCGGAGGGGGGGGAGGAAAGGGGAGCGGAGGGGGGGAGGAAAGGGGAGCGGAGGGGGGAGGAAAGGGGAGCGGAGGGGGGGGAGGAAAGGGGAGCGGAGGGGGGGAGGAAAGGGGAGCGGAGGGGGGGGAGGAAAGGGGAGCGGAGGGGGGGGAGGAAAGGGGAGCGGAGGGGGGGGAGGAAAGGGGAGCGGAGGGGGGGAGGAAAGGGGAGCGGAGGGGGGGAGGAAAGGGGGAGCGGAGGGGGGGAGGAAAGGGGAGCGGAGGGGGGGAGGAAAGGGGAGCGGAGGAGGGGAGGAAAGGGGAGCGGAGGGGGGGAGGAAAGGGGAGCGGAGGGGGGGAGGAAAGGGGAGCGGAGGGGGGGAGGAAAGGGGAGCGGAGGGGGGGGAGGAAAGGGGAGCGGAGGGGGGGAGGAAAGGGGAGCGGAGGGGGGGAGGAAAGGGGAGCGGAGGGGGGAGGAAAGGGGAGCGGAGGGGGGGGAGGAAAGGGGAGCGGAGGGGGGAGGAAAGGGGAGCGGAGGAGGGGAGGAAAGGGAGCGGAGGAGGGGAGGAAAGGGGAGCGGAGGTGGGGAGGAAAGGGGAGCGGAGGGGGGGGAGGAAAGGGGAGCGGAGGGGGGGAGGAAAGGGGAGCGGAGGGGGGGGAGGGAAAGGGGAGCGGAGGGGGGGAGGAAAGGGGAGCGGAGGGGGGAGGAAAGGGGAGGGGAGGAAAGGGGAGCGGAGGAGGGGAGGAAAGGGGAGCGGATGGGGGAAAGAAAGGGGAGCGGAGGAGGGGAGGAAAGGGGGAGCGGATGGGGGAAAGAAAGGGGAGCGGAGGGGGGGGGAAAGAAAGGGGAGCGGAGGGGGGGGAAAGAAGGGGAGCGGAGGGGGGGGGAAAGGGGAGCGGAGGGGGGGGGAAGGGGAGCGGAGGAGGGGGGGGGAAGGGGAGCGGAGGGGGGGGGAAAGGGGAGAGGAGGGGGGGGAAAGGGGAGAGGAGGGGGGGGGAAAGGGGAGAGGAGGGGGGGGAAAGGGGAGAGGAGGGGGGGGAAAGGGGAGAGGAGGGGGGAAAGGGGAGCGGAGGGGGGAAAGGGGAGCGGAGGGGGAAAGGGGAGCGGAGGGGGGGGAAAGGGGGAGAGGAGGGGGGGGAAAGGGGGAGAGGAGGGGGGGGAAAGGGAGAGGAGGGGGGGGAAAGGGGAGGAGGAGGGAGGGGGGAAAGGGGAGAGGAGGGGGGGGGAAAGGGGAGAGGAGGGGGGGGAAAGGGGAGCGGAGGGGGGGAAAGGGGAGCGGAGGGGGGAAAGGGGAGAGGTGGGGGGGGAAGGGGAGCGGGAGGGGGGGGGGAAAGGGGGATGAGGAGGGGGGGGGAAAGGGGAGAGGAGGGGGGGAGGGAAGGGGAGAGGAGGGGGGAAAGGGGAGCGGAGGGGGGAAAGGGGGAGCGGAGGGGGGGAGGAGTGGAGGGGGGGGAAAGGGGAGTGGAGGGGGGGGAAAGGGGAGCGGAGGGGGGGGAAAGGGGAGCGAGGGGGGGGGAAAGGGGAGCGGAGGAGGGAGCGGAGGGGGGAAAGAAAGGGGAGCGGAAGGGTGGGGGGAAAGGGCAGCGGAGGGGGGGAGGAAAGGGGAGCGGAGGGGGGGAGGAAAGGGGAGCGGAGGGGGGAGGAAAGGGGAGCGGAGGAGGGGAGGAAAGGGGAGCGGATGGGGGAAAGAAAGGGGAGCGGAGGTGGTGGGAGAAAGGGGAGCGGGGGGGGAGAAAGGGGGAGCGGGGGGGGGGAGAAAGGGGGAGTTCGGGGGGGGGGGAGAAAGGGGAGTGGGGGGGGAGAAAGGGGAGTGGGGGGGAGAAAGGGGAGTGGGGGGGAGAAAGGGGAGTGGGGGGGGAGAAAGGTGGGAGTGGGGGGGGGAGGAAAAGGGGGGAGTTGGGGGGGGGGATCGGACACACTGCTTGGGACAGTTAAGGCAGGTGCCATTACGTCCCTCGTAACGCACACACAAAAAACGTCTGCTACAGCCGTGTATAACGCGGGGAACTCTTCCCTAACTCCTCCTGTTGTCACA
>NW_027455784.1:0-15000 GCF_040206685.1 Ascaphus truei
CTGCCTCCAATTGTAGATTCTCCTCCCTCCCTCCCGGTCTTGGACAATTAGTCGTGGCTGTTTCACCACGACCAAAAGACTGCGGGCGCTTCGCCGCATCTCATCCTGTCACCGGAACCTGCCGCCTCCGACTGCTTTGTCACTAAGGTAAGTGCCTAACCCCCTACCCTAAGCACTTACCCTAAAAAAAAACAACCCTAACTGGTAAAACTCTTAAGTTAACCCCTTCCCTAAGCACTAAGAGTCCATTAAATTAGCCCCCTCCATATATATAATCAAAGGAAAAATATATATTAAAATTCAGCATGCTGTCTCAATTATCTTTAAGCATCTGAATTATCCTTTTGTCAAAAAAATGGCACTAACTTTTTATTTATAAACCTGAATTATAATTACCTTTTTTTCCCAATTTACAAACCTTCAAACCTATTTAAAAAAAAAAAAAAAAATTATATGAACGTATTTATCTCATTTTAAAAGCTCCTTCCTTTTCTGTTTTCAGGGTGTATTATTTGTATTAACATCTCTTAGGTCAAATACTCTTCCCCTACATAAATTACTATTGATTTTCTGACAATTTAACAGCGTTAGATGTTTATTTGCTAGTTACCCAGCATTTCTCACTCCAACTTCTTATTTATATCACTGTACTCACCGTCTGTTGTACATTTTAATGGCCTCAGGCTGGCTGTTTTTTGCACTTCTGTTGTAGGTTTTTGTACTCCTCCCCCACACCTCATATTTCATTTTTTTTTCTTCTCCAAAAGGAAGGGCCTCAATGTTTGCTTAATGGAACTGGTTTTGACTGCTTCATGATGAAGGCTAATGCCAAAGCAGGGGTCTGTATGGTAACAGTTAGTAAAAGCCCCCATGACAAAAGGCTGTTACCAATCATCTGAAAATACCCTGAGTTTGCAGTTCTATGATCTTTGCTTGGCTTAGAGTATGAAAAAGTTTGATCATGGAAGGGATAAAAGATCCCCATTTTTTGCTTACATTCTGTCACCATGTAAACTATTCTTTATCTCAGGGAGCACAGAGCCATATTTTGTTTTTAGATTTGCCAGAGGGGCTCGGTGTCCCACTGCTGTCCCACTGCTGTCATACTGCTGTCCCACTGCTGTCCCACTGCTGTCATACTGCTGTCCCACTGCTGTCCCACTGCTGTCATACTGCTGTCATACTGCTGTCATACTGCTGTCATACTGCTGTCCCACTGCTGTCCCACTGCTGTCCCACTGCTGTCCCACTGCTGTCATACTGCTGTCCCACTGCTGTCCCACTGCTGTCCCACTTAGGGCAAAATCTATCTAAAGACTGCGAAAAATAGGAACTTGACGGCAGATAGGAACCTCTTGCCCCATTCAGTCTGCCCATTTTTCTAACTGTTGCGAAACCTCAGACTTTTATTAAATACATTGCTTGCTTTAAAATTTAGGATACATTTGCGTCTATCCCAAGCGCTTCTGAATTCCCTGACGGTATTGGCTACGGCCACCTCTGCTTGGCGGCTATTCCATAAATCAACCAGCCTTTTTGTGAAGCTGTATTTCCTCACATTTTCCCGGGGCCTCCCACCCTCCTGTTTCAGGGAATGACCTCTTCTTCCAGCACTTCTCTTTCCCTGGAGTATGCTTCCCTCCTGCACCTTATTGAGACCCTTCATGGGGTTAGAGCTTGCTGGGATTGGGTGTTCACGAAACCCTTGATGGCGTTAGAGCTTGCTGGGATTGGGTGTTCACGAAACCCTTGATGGGGTTAGAGCTTGCTGGGATTGAGTGTTCATGAAACCCTTGATGGGGTTAGAGCTTGCTGGGGTTGTGTGTTCATGAAACCCTTCATGGGGTTAGAGCTTGCTGGGATTGTGTGTTCATGAAACCCTTCATGGGGTTAGAGCTTGCTGGGATTGGGTGTTCATGAAACCCTTGATGGCGTTAGAGCTTGCTGGGATTGGGTGTTCACGAAACCCTTGATGGCGTTAGAGCTTGCTGGGATTGGGTGTTCATGAAACCCTTGATGGCGTTAGAGCTTGCTGGGATTGGGTGTTCATGAAACCCTTGATGGGGTTAGAACTTGCTGGGATTGGGTGTTCATGAAACCCTTGATGGGGTTAGAGCTTGCTGGGATAGTGTGTTCATGAAACCCTTGATGGCGTTAGAGCTTGCTGGGATTGGGTGTTCATGAAACCCTTGATGGGGTTAGAGCTTGCTGGGATTGGGTGTTCATGAAACCCTTGATGGGGTTAGAGCTTGCTGGGATTGGGTGTTCATGAAACCCTTGATGGGGTTAGAGCTTGCTGGGATTGGGTGTTCATGAAACCCTTGATGGGGTTAGAGCTTGCTGGGATTGTGTGTTCATGAAACCCTTGATGGGGTTAGAGCTTGCTGGGATTGGGTGTTCATGAAACCCTTGATGGGGTTAGAGCTTGCTGGGATTGGGTGTTCATGAAACCCTTGATGGGGTTAGAGCTTGCTGGGATTGGGTGTTCATGAAACCCTTGATGGGGTTAGAGCTTGCTGGGATTGGGTGTTCATGAAACCCTTGATGGGGTTAGAGCTTGCTGGGATTAGGTGTTCATGAAACCCTTGATGGGGTTAGAGCTTGCTGGGATTGTGTGTTCATGAAACCCTTGATGGGGTTAGAGCTTGCTGGGATTGGGTGTTCATGAAACCCTTGATGGGGTTAGAGCTTGCTGGGATTGGGTGTTCATGAAACCCTTGATGGGGTTAGAGCTTGCTGGGATTGGGTGTTCATGAAACCCTTCATGGGGTTAGAGCTTGCTGGGATTGGGTGTTCATGAAACCCTTCATGGGGTTAGAGCTTGCTGGGATTGGGTGTTCATGAAACCCTTGATGGCGTTAGAGCTTGCTGGGATTGGGTGTTCACGAAACCCTTGATGGCGTTAGAGCTTGCTGGGATTGGGTGTTCATGAAACCCTTGATTGCGTTAGAGCTTGCTGGGATTGGGTGTTCATGAAACCCTTGATGGCGTTAGAGCTTGCTGGGATTGGGTGTTCATGAAACCCTTGATGGGGTTAGAACTTGCTGGGATTGGGTGTTCATGAAACCCTTGATGGGGTTAGAGCTTGCTGGGATAGTGTGTTCATGAAACCCTTGATGGCATTAGAGCTTGCTGGGATTGGGTGTTCATGAAACCCTTGATGGGGTTAGAGCTTGCTGGGATTGGGTGTTCATGAAACCCTTGATGGGGTTAGAGCTTGCTGGGATTGGGTGTTCATGAAACCCTTGATGGGGTTAGAGCTTGCTGGGATTGGGTGTTCATGAAACCCTTGATGGGGTTAGAGCTTGCTGGGATTGTGTGTTCATGAAACCCTTGATGGGGTTAGAGCTTGCTGGGATTGTGTGTTCATGAAACCCTTGATGGGGTTAGAGCTTGCTGGGATTGTGTGTTCATGAAACCCTTGATGGGGTTAGAGCTTGCTGGGATTGTGTGTTCATGAAACCCTTGATGGGGTTAGAGCTTGCTGGGATTGGGTGTTCATGAAACCCTTGATGGGGTTAGAGCTTGCTGGGATTGGGTGTTCATGAAACCCTTGATGGGGTTAGAGCTTGCTGAGATTGGGTGTTCATGAAACCCTTGATGGGGTTAGAGCTTGCTGGGATTGGGTGTTCATGAAACCCTTGATGGGGTTAGAGCTTGCTGGGATTGGGTGTTCATGAAACCCTTGATGGGGTTAGAGCTTGCTGGGATTGGGTGTTCATGAAACCCTTGATGCATTAAAAATGTTCCAATCATATACCCCTCTCCCGTTTAACCTCCAAACTGTACATATTTATTAGTGTTAGGCCATTGGTTTCCAAACAGAAGATACACCCCCCTACCCCCCTCACTAAAAGCAATCACTTTGCATTTGGGACCCCCCTTTATCCCAAGCTTTGGTGGTTGGGTTCCCAAAAAATCCCATGTGAAAAAATATTGGGGTTTTTTCTTAGTGGAATATATGAATCGGGTTATTTATTCAGTAAAATAGTTTCCATTCTATGCCCCTTTTCTCAGACTCCCTCTGGTAGAACCAGCTCCCTGAATTTAAGGTTACAAGCATTGATTGTCATGCTAAACAACCAGTGAGTGAGACTCCTGATTTTTATTTGATTTCTCTGCTGTCTCCCTGAAGATAATTCCCTCGTCAAAGTCTGAAGACAATGGACATTTTGTTTTTACAAATCTGATTCATTTTCATCCCAACTCCCAGAAAGAGTTTTTCAAATGTAGGCCATTATGGTGATTGTTGCCAAGTGGCCTGGCACACTTGTGGTTACAGCACGTTGGCATCTATTCACTAAAGGCTGCACAACTAGTGCAAAACACAGCATCATATTTACCAAAGGAAATGAATCTCATTGAAATGAATGGCTTTTTCCCACCGGATGTAAAAACCTTAGATCCTATAATAATAATAATTGTTTGTTCTTGTATAGCGCTGCCAGTTTTACGTAGCGCTTTACAGAGACATTTTGCAGACACAGTCCCTGCTCCGTGGAGAACACTCTTATGTTTTTGGTGTCGGAGGCACAGGGAGATAAAGTAACTTGCTCAAGGTCACAAGGAGCCGACACTGGGAATTGAACCAAGTTCCACTGCTTCAAACTCAGTGACAGTCAGTGTCTTTACTCACTGAGCCGCTCCTTCTCCCTACTGCTAACCTACTTGATCCATGGTTGTCATTTGTATTTAGGTTAGCTGTATGTCTATCCCAAGGATTTTTAATGCCCTTACTCTACCACCTCTCTTGGAAGACTATTCCACAAAGCCACCACCCTTCTAGGGAACACGTACCTCCTTATATTTACCTTTAGCCTCCAATTTCAGAGTATTGAGTAGAGTAGCTACCCTCCAATTTCAGAGTATTTCTCTGAAATATGCATTCCTCCTGTCAGTGGCGGATTTGAAATGCCGGCCGCCTCCTTGCTGCCGCCCTCCTTCTCCATCCGAATACCAGCCTCAAATGATGCCGTGGACATCACCGTGACGTCGCACGGTGCCGCATTGCCATGGTAACGCGATGGCATGGCAACGAGACGTCGTGTGACGTCACATTGGTGACGTCTGCGGCATTATTTAATGCTGTGATTTGAAGGGAGAAGGAGGGCGGCAGCAAGGAGGCGGCCACCACATGTAAGTGCCTTCCCATCAGGCCCGATAGGCCCAAGATAGTGGTAAATATATATGGGGGCAGACATTTTTGCCGCCACAATATTTTGCTGCCCTAGGCCCGGGCCTAATGAGAAATCCTGTACTTTATTGAAACCCTTTAAGTACTGTATTTTGAAAGTTTAAATCATATCCCACTCTCCCTTCTCTTCTTTAAGCAGTACAAATGAATGCCCTTTAGTTACTCCTAATACAGTTTGTGCTGTTAACCAGGGGTTCCACCCGCAGTGCCCGGACACCATGGCGCCTGCCAAGCCTTCTGTGGGTACCCGCGACCTCATTCCCGCCGACAGCTGCCGCATGCCATCTGTGAGCGAGACCAGCGCGGCACTGGAGACCTCCCCCAAGGTAAGTGTATTGTGGGTGCGTGTGCATTGGTTGGTGCCCACCACTCTCCTGAATGCTTAAGTGTGCCCTTGGCCACAAAAATGTTGGGACCCCCGCTCTGTAGACCATGCATTATATTAGTAGCCCTTCCTTGCACAATCTTCAGTTTCTTTATGTCCTTCCAGAGATATGGTTTTCTGAACTGAAAACAACACGCTGGTCTTCAAAAGAATCTATAAAGTGGCATTACCACCTCTCTCCTGCTGCTAATATCTCTATCTATAGCAGGGGGGCGCAACCTTTTTTCCCTGCGCCCCCCTGCCGGCTGTCCCCTCACTCCCGCGCCCCCCCAACCCCAACTTACCCTCGCACCGGCGTAATGACGTCACGTTGCCATAGCAACGTGACGTCGCATGACCTCGCAGCGTCATTTTGACGCCGCGTTGCCATGGCGACGCCGGGAGGAAGCCGCCGGGGCCACGGGTAAGTATGGTTTACAGAGGCCCTGCAGCTCCCCCGGCACTTAATTTAAGTGCCTTCGGGAAGCGCGCGGGGCCTCTGTAAACCCCGCGCCCCCCGTCGGCAGTCTCGCGCCCCCCCTGGGGGTCGCGCCCCACAGATTGCGCACCGCTGATCTATAGGACCAAGCATCCTGCTGGCTTTCCCCCATTGCTTTGTTACATTGCTCGTCTACAAGTCAGCTGAAATAATGACTCCCAGGTCCCTTCTGGAGTGTCTGTCACACGTCACACTTTCTTGATTGGTGACCCAGCCTGTCTCACCTTCCACACAACTACAAACAACATATGCTCCTCTATTGAAGATGCATATCCTCTCTTTACTCTAACTGTAAATGATCATATTACAAGTATATATGTATATTCGGACTTGAAGAGCCCCGTGGGGCTCAGACGCTTGTACACTGTAAACTATTGTTGGTCCAATAAAAAGGTATCATACTATGCCTTTTTTTCGCTCTATAGTAGTTGACATTATAGTGCCATTAATCCTGTAGTGTGCCTTTGGGGTTTTGTGACCTAAGTGCTTTATTTTGCACTTCTTGTCATTAAATTGTCATTTTAGTGTCAACCCTGTTGTAGATCATTGTGTCATCTTCAAAGAGCCATGAAAAAATGTGTTACACAGTGGTAGTGCTCTACCCTAGATACACATCCACACACACACACACACGGTCACGGTCACACACACACACACAGTCACACACACACACACACACAGTCACACACACACACACACACAGTCACACACACACACACACACAGTCACACACACACACACACACAGTCACACACACACACACACACACAGTCACACACACACACACACACAGTCACACACACACACACAGTCACACACACACACACACACACACAGTCACACACACACACACAGTCACACACACACACACACACAGTCACACACACACACACAGTCACACACACACACACAGTCACACACACACACACAGTCACACACACACACACAGTCACACACAGTCACACACACACACACACACACACACACAGTCACACACACACACACACACACAGTCACACACACACACACACAGTCACACACACACACACAGTCACACACAGTCACACACACACACACAGTCACACACAGTCACACACACACACACACACACACACACACACACACACACACACACACACACACACACACACACACACACACACACACACACAGTGATTTCCTAGTGGTGCTCAAAATAACTTATCAACATATAAGTGAATAAGACAAAATGACAATAAATAGTGTAAATGTCTCTTATACGTCTCTAAACTTGTGCTTGCTGCCTGGACACCTCACGAACTCTCTCAAATTCCGTTTAATGAAAACGTGGATGTTAAAGTTCTCTGTGGCGCAGGATTATCCCAGCTGTCGTGTGTCTGGATATGTAGACTTTGTGCAATGCAAATTGTGATGTCATCCAACTAATTCCTCACTTGTCCGAAAAAAATATATGAGCGAGGAACATGGCCTAATAACGTTATGAATAAGCAGTGACTCCAAACAAAGGCTTGCTGATCCAGAACTCGCATGTTCTGTGTCTTTCAATCAGCATGTAGAAATATATTTCGAGCGGTTCCACTACCCTCACTTTCTTTAACTCCGACCCAAAAATTCGGAAAATTTGCTCAAAGAATCACTTTCCTCATAAACTGAAAATAGAACGGAATCAGGTGTAATACGTTGTGGTATTTAATATGACAGCATAAAAAGCAGGTAATGCACTCACACATGTGTTCTTTTGGGCTTTAAAGATGATACAGCTGCATGCCACAACTTTGAAGGCTGAGTCCCCGGTGACTCCGATCAAGTGTGGCCTGTGTTCCTTCTCCAACGTTTCTTCACTGGCAGCGAGACGCAGCGTCTCTTGTACTTTCTGATGACATCACAGAGTTATTCTGAAAACCCAGGCTAGCGTCCTTCAAACTGTGGTATTCTGGCAGACACCCAAAATACATGAATACATCCTACGCGTTTCACAACACATCTGGTTGCTTCCTCAAAGAAGTATACTTTCCCTGTCCAGGCCATTTGTAATGTCACTAATAAAGAGATACCAGAGCTACTTCACCGGGTCACATTCACCTCCTCTGAATTTACTCTGTGTTACCTATCCTTCAACCAGTGTCTTATCCACTCAACCACCTTAGAATCTAATCCAAAGCATTGCAACATATCAGTTGTCCATGTGGGACAGCGTCAAAGGCCTTACAAAAATCTAATTGAGCTATATCTACTGCTCTAGTGATCTCTTACATTAGTGACCTAGTGAAAAAATCTGTTAGGTTTGTTTGACTTGATCTCCCCCAGGATACCCGTGCTGCCTGGGATCTCGCAAATTGCTAGACTTTAGATATTCAACAATTCTTTCTTTCTTCAGTGTTTCCATTACATTCCCCTCCATTGATGTCAGGCTTGCTGGCCTGTAGTTACCTGTCTCTCCTCTACTTTGGGGTTTTGGGAAGTGGGACTGCGCTTGCTCTTCTCCAGTCACATGGGACTAATTTCTGAAAAAGATATATTTATTGATCGACTCCACCTGTTTACACCCTCAAAATGGACATCGGTTTAAAAAGAACAACTTTGCATAACAATTATATGCAACCATGTCAGCATTTCAGGGAGGAAATAGTTCAGCACTTCAGTAAAAGATATATCAACGTAGAACAACAATAAAGTACATCCGATAATGATCTACAGATGTTACCCGAAGTAACTGTGGACAACATGATGTCATGACTTCCTATTGGCCCACAGGACGTGGGACATTTAAGCTGCCATTATGTTAGCCCCAACTAGCCCAGTCGGAGCTGCTACCGGCACCCCTTTCCAAGGTAAGTATCTCAGGAAGCAGGAGGTCCCTGGAGCTGACATTTCCAGGGTTCCGCTCCAGAGACCCCCTACTTCAATCCTTTTTTAGAAAGTTGGTTGTATGGTAATGCAAATTTGCTGTGTACAGACAAAAACAAGGTTGTTCTTCTTGATAACACCAACTAAAAGTATGGGCACAATGCTACCTGCTAATTGCCCCTCCTTCCTAAGTAAGCTGCTAGAAAACTCCTTTGATGAGATGTTTTGGGTGTGAATAACACTGCTCAGTACTCTTAATCCCCTGGTCCCAAACAAGCATGTTTTTTTTCCAGCACAGAAAGCAGAATGAACCAGGTCTGCAGTTAATGCTTCCTAGATAAACCCAGCCAAACTCTTTTCATGTTTAGTGCTTGTTTTTCCATTGGGAATGAATAACATGGCAGAAAACAGCACAGACGCTTCTCCAGTCCAAGTGTCCTTATTAAATTGTACAATTGGATTTTGCTTCCCAGTTTAACTATTTATATGGCTGTCAGCATCGGGTGACTGAATGTTGGACAGTAAGCAAAAAATATGACAACATATTGTTTATTGTAATCTTGTAATTAGCTCTAAAGTAGAAATGCAAAATCAATTACTGAGTCACTGGATGATTAAAAGTGCAGTTCCGTCTATAAATGCATTTTTTATGTACTTCAAAGTTCATTTGTCCATAGGTTTCCAGTGTAGACTTGTTCTAGGTTGTGATATCTTCTAATGGGCCGCCACCATGAGTTATTTGTAAATAAAATCATATTGTGCAGAGATTTTGAAAGCCTGACAGTACACATGAAGAAGAGACCTGTGAGGTCTCAAGGTTTCTGCCCAGTATCATTTCATTTGTGAAGACATTTTTTTTTGCTTTTTTTTTGGTACAAATTGTTGTCCCCATTTTCATCTCTAGCCTATTTTTTTTATTGTTAAATGCTCAAATGACATTCTGTGACGCAGTCGTGTTTACAAATGGCCACTACAGTGATTTTCTAAAAACGGTTCTTACATTTTAACTCAGCGCATATAAAGGAGATAAGACCGCTCATCCCATATGTACTTAATACAGTGAAAATGAATTTAATTTATTTAAAATTATTTAATTTAATTTTAACTCAGCCCACATCACTATGGGTAGGGTTTCCAAACGTCCCATAATATATATATATATATATGGGATTGACCCTTATTTAATTGACTTGTGCCGTTTTCCCCGGAAAGGTCTGTAGGGACGCATCATTGTTCCATATTCTAGCGCCTTGACGTGAATTGGCTGAACTTAAAATTACTGTAATGAAATCAGTCATAAAAATGTAATAGATTTCTACTTGAGTGTAATAATGACCTTTTCCGATAGATGTCGTCGTTATTAAATTATTACAATAATATGTCCCCCACCCCTATAGGTGTTACTCAGCGCGTCTTCCCCCACCTGGCCGAGCGCAGAGGATTAAAAAACCAACGAATATAGCAGTCAGGAGGGATATACCATTCAGCGCGACGTGTTTGCAAATCATTCCTCGCTCATTATGATGTCACACTTTCATACTGGATTTCGGCGTCCCGTATTATAATAACTTAAATGTGGCGACCTTACGGTAGCTATGGGGTATATTTATTCAGACAAAAGTCGACCAATATGCATCAAAGGAAAAAAGTCCCATTGAAAGCATCTGCATCTTTTGTTTTTGCTCCAGAATTGCACTATTTTTACACTTACATAAACATAATAGAATGAACTAGCACTCACCCGTCTAACACAATTCAACTAGGGGTGCTATGATCCTGTATCAACACCGCAAGATGCTTATAACTATAAAAACAAAAACTGGATCAGCTCTCAAACATAATAATAGTGAAGGACTTACGTTTTGCTTTTGGTCTGAACAAGTTTCTTCTTTAATGTATCAAAAAAAGCAGCAATGCAGAGAGAATCTCAGCACACACAGGGAATATGTGCTGATACGTAGACTCCTCAGCATTTGGACGGCTGTTACATTCTCTCTGCAGTTAGGTACAACCATAGGACAAACCCCTAACATAATCTGGATGTATTTTGTTTCTTGTGATATAATTGTTCGTGTTTCGGACCTAAATGATAAATTCAAACATGTATGAACAATGGTTAAAGTGGCCCAAGTAAGTAGCGACCCTGTGCTTAGATTTAATTTTTTTTTAAATAAATCTACATTTATTAATCATTGGTGCAAGGCCTTGTAGAGTGTAGTTAAGGACGGGGTCATGGTAAAAAATACAGCGCTGAGCCAGGAAACTTACCTCCTGCATCCGGCATGTGTGGGGCTTTGGTAGACGCTTCCGCAGGCGTGCGGAGGCGTGGGGAATTGCAGCCGACAGATTCATTTCATTTTTTGCGCCGAGGGAAGCGGAGGGCCGGTCACGTGACCGGCAAAAGCCAATGGCACTCCGTGACTTCGGTGCCGTGACGTGGCGCGCTAGCCCCGCCTCCCGCCCCGCCTCCCAAGCGACCTCGCTGTCGCTCATGCCAGGACACAAAAAAGCTCCTGCTTGAGCAGGAGAGCATGAGCGTCAGCGCGGCTCAGCGCTGTATTTTTTCCCATGGCCCAGGCCTTAGAGAGATTTAAGCACTATGTTTGCAGTGCAGTTAGAATGGGCGAGGACTCCCTTTTTTTATTTAAAAAAGAATGTGGAATTGTAAGTTTGTACATACAAATATACAGTATGGATGTGAAATCCTATTATGTGAAATATATTCTGGAAGTGAAAATAAAAAGTATTGCCCTCCATCCAAGTACCATCAAACACTGCAAGCACCACATGACACGGAAGAGTGAGGATTTTTTTTATCAGGGACACTCCTTTGATGTCTAAGAGATCACGGATGCTAAAGAATCAGTGAGACAATTAGAGAGCGTTAAGATGCCTGCATTTATTTGTTCAAGTTTCTGTATCGCCTGCCTTTTTATCCTACTGAATATTTACCTGTTACACCCACACCCCCTTTCACATTTGTTTTTTTCTGACAGGGAGGGTAGGAACACGTGATCACATTGTCATGCAGATGGATGACACAAAATACACAAAAATTCCCCCCTCCTCCCTGCAAATAAAAATGTTCCGAATTAAAATACTTCGACATGCGTAAAAACATCAATCGCCACGTTTTAACGAAGATCCAATCCACGAGTTCCCTCCGGTGCTGAGCACGCTTACACCTCAAGAAAGAACCAGAATCGTAGACCAATTGTAAAACTTCTCTGAGTTGTGCATGGTTAACAGCACAAGTTGTAATGAGACGCGTTCCGTGTCACTGACCTATTGTAAAGAGGAAGGAGCGTGAGCTGCTGTAGGTGCATTTTAACACTGCTGCTGCCAACATCACAACACGTGTTTAGAACAAGTTTTAAAAAATTGTTTCCACATCAATGGAACTAAAAAAAGAAATAAAAAATGGTTTTACATTGATAAAGAAACCATGAAGATTTCTTGCGAGGGTATTTGTTTCAAGCAAAAGGAGGGGGAAGGGGAACGCAAAATGAATGTGTCCCCTAAAGAATTCACTAACTGCACACCTACATAATGTAAAATCTTTGTTAGATTTTACATTATGTAGGTGTGCAGTTAGTGAATTCTTTAGGGGACACATTCATTTTGCATTCCCCTTCCCCCTCCTTTTGCTTGATTCACTTATCAGTTCACAGTTTGCACCCACATTTACAGTTACCATTATTATTATATACTTTTTCACTTTACTCAATTAGTGTGGCCCTGTGATCACTCCCCAATCCTCCCCTTGTTTTCTGAGGGTATTTGTTTGTATGCTGAAAAAGAGCAATGAGATGTATTAGGCCGAGCTCATGGTGGCGGCGTCGCTTTGTGCGCGCGCACTTCCAGGACTCTTACCTGATTGGCTATGGTAGTTCCTCAAGTGCCCGCTGCGCGCGTCGACGCTGCTACATTTTGCCGAGATAACTCCAATTGAGATTTCGGGCTGCAGTCACGTGAGCTGGTTCAACCAATGAGGGCGAACCAGCTCCATGACGCATTTGCCACGCCCCCGATCGCCTCCCCAATCTCCTGCAGCCTAGCGCACACATCGCTGGGGCTGCAGGTGTGCGCGTGGTGGCACGGACGGTAGCACGCGCACGCGCCCGCGCCGCAACCATGAGCTCGGCCTTAGGCAGAGATGTATCAAAGTACTCTTAATTTGATCATTTTGCCCCACATGTTATTTTGTGGATTGGAAAGTGACACCAGGCTGAGTTAGGGAGCAGTTACACTTATAATGCAATGTATTAAATTCTGAACATCAAAAATCCGGTTAGGTTTACCTTAGAAACAACACCTGAATCTCAGCAAAGGTGGCCCTGAGAGAGTACCCTCCCAATATGCTTCACCTGCACTGCTCCTGACCACTAAGCCAGCAAGGACAGGGTTAACATCATGAGGAAAAGAGAAACAACTTCAAAGACCTGCATACTGTCATCACAAATCCACCCCCCCCCCCCAATCTCTGCTGCGGGGTCTGTTTGGTGTGCAGCTGATTTCACTTTATATCTGATGCTCTTGGAGATAGCACCCGAGTCCCAGCAAAGGCAGCAAAAGGGTGTCAGCCGTTTGGTGATATTACAGCTGTTGTGTTATTGGTCTTCGGTAAAATAGTTCAGATGCATGTTGAAGCATTTCCATCTTCACATATTACCCTGCGCTCACAGCTCTACCTCCGCACAATCCCACTTCTTCCCCAACACCAACTCCTTCAAATAACAAACAGCTATCCGACACACACCAACCTTCTCACCCACGTGTACCCACTTACCCTTCCCTATAGGTTGCAAGCTCTGTGCTCCTTCTCCACTGTAACAATGTATGTTCATGTTTGATATTTGATTGTTTTCGTCCTCCAACCCTATTGTACTGCGCTGTGGCATACATTGGCGCATTATAAATAACTTCTAATAATAAAACCTTCCTTGCTAACAATCTGCGGCAAATGTCGGGAAACAAGGGATACATAATATAGTTTTCAATAATTTTGAGTACTCATTTCTTTTATTTGATTAACAATATTACAATAAATGTAACTATTATTATGACCATATAACCTAATTTGTTCAGAGAACAGTTAATAGTGTATATGTGTGTGTGTGTGTGTGTGTGTGTATATATATTGCAGGTTGCAGACCTGCCTAAGACATGCAGATGAGCATACAGTTGTATTTGCATATATATATATATATATATATATGTATATGTATATATATATACATATATTTATTTTTTTAAATAATGCTTGTCATATATTAAAAGCTCAATAAATGTAAAAACTGTATCTCCCTCTGTGTGCTTATTTGCTTGCTCATTACCAGAATCCTTTGCACACAGTGCCGGGTTTAGACATGTGGTACACGCTGAAATGGCTAGGTTTGCGATATACGTAAACACTTGGTACCCTTAACTTATTCTTGGCAAGTGTGTGTATTCAGTAATTAAGCTAATTACACAAACGTATGCCACGCTCATGTTAAAAAGCGCCAGGACATACGTTTTATGTGGTTTTCTACAACAAATGGGGGCTCTGCACAGCCTCTCCTGGTGACATAAATGGGTATCTCTGTTACTTGCAACAGACAGGGCCAATCAGTCAAGCTACTGTCAGTAATTAGAAACCTGGTTTCTGACAGTTTTGGGGGATTGTTAAATACAGTCTGAATTTACTTAGCCTTGAAAATGTTAGGGTCTGCATCAGGAAAACATGAGTTTTAAAGCACCTTTTGATGTCTATAGCAGGTTTTAGCACACTTTCCCAGCAGTGCAAGATATTTGCAACAGTTTCCTGTTTGTGATAAGTTGTTGCTAATATTCCCAGTAGTTTGAACTTGCAAACTGTAACAATAGATAATGTTTCATTAGTAATCTAAGGATACATTGTAGCTGTTGAGTTACAACTGAGTGAAGTAGCCATTATGTTGGGCACGCAATCAGGATTTATAACAGGAGCACCAAATAACTGCCAGCTTATGTAAGTGTTGAATTTTACATTGACATATGGAAAGTAGTATTGCTGCTGTAAATAGGCAGTCTGACAATGTAGTAAAAGTATCAGTGTAATTACCTTCTTTAGAA
>NW_027455784.1:22500-30972 GCF_040206685.1 Ascaphus truei
TTTGGTGCGGAAAGGTGGAGATCGCGATTTATACCCGATTTGGGAAGGGCTACGCACCGCGGAAAAGCAATAAATACAATAATAATGCACAGCGCTGTTGAAACGTTGTCTTCCTGAGCATGGCAAATGGTCATATTCTTTAACAAAACGAATATACCATGTTACGCTACTTCTAGTTATCCTCAGTGCGGGGGAAAAATACCTTCAATGTGATATGGGGGGGGGGGGGGGGGGCACACCAGTCCTCAAGGGCTACCAACAGGTCAGGTTTTCAGGATATCCCTGCTTCAGCACAGGTGGCTCAAATCAGTGGCTCAGTCGAAGACAGTCACCTTTGCTGAAGCAGGGATATCCTGAAAACCTGACCTGTTGGGGGAAGGGGGTGGCGGAAATCTTGAGGGCTGGAGTTGGCCTCCCCGATTTAGATGTATTCAAATAAAAAAAAGTCAGCCAGATGCAGTTATTTGAAATATGAAAGACTCAGGCGGGGCTTGGACAGCCCCAATATGAGGAAGATTCACACTTAATGGTTTATTCAGTTGTGCAGAGATCGGCTAAATAGATCTGATCCAACATCTGCATAATTATTCTGTTTAAAAGTACAACATATATACAGCTATAAATTAATTCTAAATAGATTTTTCTTTTTTTTTTTCCTTTCTTTTTTCTTCTTCTTTCGTTTTTCTTTTTGTTCTAAAAGTCTTTCCGCTTTCGGTACAGGCTGAAGAAATAAATCGGGCCACTTTCGGCGCGGGTCTGGACTTGTAATGTGGCGACCGGAGGTTTTTTTCCCGCTCTTCTTCCGACTGCTGCAAAGGGTGCTGGGAGGGATTTGACGGTGCCGATCTAGTGTCAATAGAATGAATTGTGGGAAGAAGCCAGGTCCTAATGGATACCTAATGTCAAAATGGTTGTGCGTTGACATGTCTTATTCGGGTTAACCCCTGCGCTGCCAAAGGGGCCTGCTTCTCTGGCAGTGAAGGGGTTAAGTTGGTCTTGTAACGCTTCCAATGTTGATTCGGTCCTCCTGGCGTGACGTGTGTTGCCAAAAGATTTCAGCTACTTCGAAAACCTGTGGAGGAAAGGGTCACAATACAAGTTAGGGCACAAGTTTAGGTTAGTGTAGAAATCTCCGTAAATGTCACGTATAGGACGGAAGTCTTACAGGGGACTAAAAGGGTCTTCTATTAGAGCAGGGGTGGGAAACTCCAGTCCTCAAGGGCCACCAACAGGTTAAGTTTTCAGGATAGCATATATAAGAGAGAGATAAGACTGCTTCCACCATATCTATATATTAGTGTATATAAAGATAAAGCAGGTGCTCAGGGGAACAGTATAATATATATTACAGTGTTGATCTAAAGAAGATCAGAAAGAATTCCCCTATCTCAAGCACTCAATGCTGGATAGTAGTAGAGAGACAGTGTTCAGTCTCACAGATAATTGCTGAAGGTAGGTCTATTAACCCTATGACAACCAAGAGAATCAGTAGATAAAATAATAAAGTTTTATTTCTAATTCACAATGATAAAAACATATAGATATAACACAATAAAATCCCCATTTTTAAGTGGTTTATAGTAGGCTGTATCCACACTAAATAGCGATAGAATAATATGTAGCCTAAACCATCTGACAACAAATAACTCAATAATGATTGATGCTCAGGGCCAACAGTGCCCTATGTGGCATGGATAGGTAATAAAGGTAATTCTACAGCTGTGGGTGGTATATCACCAAGATGTATCCATGTCACAATATACCATCCAAATCACAGTATCCGCTGCATGACAATACCTCAAAATAGTTATAGTCTGCACACCATATATGACATATCCACAGTAACCATTTCAAGTCTAATACACAGTGAGGTGAACAGACATATTATATGATTGGTATCTGACACTCTTAGACTGTAATTAGCAACCCATTCGTGTATTAGGGTGTCACTATATAAATTGTTAGAGATGTGATGTCAGTATTTGGTCAGAGGCAGAGTAGGTATGTAAAACCTCTAAACCTAAGAAAGCCAAACTTAAATCACTAGCACAGTGTAACTGATATATAGTAGAGGTATGATCGCAGCGGATCAAAATGAGGAGCCACGGCAGCCGCCGATACAAGCCTGGTAGTTCGCCTGAGCTTGGAGGCTGTCGCCACTTCTGATGATGTCACAGGGGTGACGTCTTACGTAACACTGATCTAAGCAAAATCCTCAATGAGACACCACCCGCAGCTGTAGAATTACCTTTATTACCTATCCATGCCACATAGGGCACTGTTAGCCCTGAGCATCAATCATTATTGAGTTATTTGTTGTCAGATGGTTTAGGCTACATATTATTCTATCGCTATTTAGTGTGGATACAGCCTACTATAAACCACTTAAAAATGGGGATTTTATTGTGTTATATCTATATGTTTTTATCATTGTGAATTAGAAATAAAACTTTATTATTTTATCTACTGATTCTCCTGGTTCTCATAGACCCACCTTCAGCAATTATCTGTGAGACTGAACACTGTCTCTCTACTACTATCCAGCATTGAGTGCTAGAGATAGGGGAATTCTTTCTGATCTTCTTTAGATCAACATTGTAATATAAGTTTTCAGGACACCCTGCTTCAGCACGTGGCTGTGACTGAGCCACCTGTGCTGATGCAGGGATATCCTGAAAACCTGACCTGTTGGTAGCTCTTGAGGACTGAAGCTGGCCCCCCACGGAAGTCAGTAGGATCAGCCTGTAGAAAAGGAGTATTTCCCATGACGTGGCTGGTATGTACGTAGGGTCCTTTCCGTACCACATGCACCAAAAGGGCAGGGAAAAGGTTAAGAGACCCATCACCTTTATTTGACGCATAAACATGCCCATGTGATTAGTTCACTTTGTCCCCTAGAGGGACTGCTTTAAAGAAAAACAAAAAGTCATTGTGTGAGGGGGTTTGGGTGCTCTAAAATGCCCAGATAGGATGACAAAATGGTATTGGTAAATACATTTTTATTTATTTATTATTATACAGCACCCAAGTGTGTACAGCTTTAAACGGCAAAATAACTTTGCAGGAAGTTTCAAACTATAAGGCAAGTTTGGGAAGTCCTTCTGGGATTGCTTCTGACCCGGTCATTGTTGAAGTGGGGGTTTTGAGGGGGAAAAAAATAAATAAAAAAATACAAAAACTTATTAGATCTAAAAACTACAATACATTCCGCTTTAAATAAAGAAATGTACTTAAAAAAAATAAAAAATAAAGCACTTATCCACTCCCTGTTATTATTCCAAATCCTAATGATTCATAAGCTCCGTACGAAGTTTCTTGTTGAATGGGCACTTTGGATTTTGCGGCAAATGATTTTTTATTATACGTTTCCGTCGGCTATGGGATAATAAAGAATAATTTGCTGCAAAATCCAAAGTTCCCATTCCTCTTCTTCTGCAGTTGCAGTATCCTACAAAACCCAGCAGGGGGGCCCCTTGAGATGAGGGCACCGGTCACAAGTCATTGAACTCAAAGCTGCACACAAAGCAATATCCTACGTTTTTTTTATTTATAAATTTGTACTTGGAGCATTTTTTTTAAACAACTCTGAATGACATTTTTAATGAATTATAATGTAACAAGCATTTTTGGTTTCTATAGTGAACATTTACAAAGTCACATCCCTTTCCTCTTCAGGCTGTGGCACACCCCTCTTTAAGCCCTGCCCTCTCTCTAGCAGTGCACCCACAGAACTTCCATATTAATATGCAAATTCGTTCTACTGACTGCAGAATACTCCTCTGCAGCCATTTAGTGAACCCCCGAGCCGAATCTTCGCCGATCGATCACAGGAGAACGGATCGATCGGCAACTTAGCTAATTACTTATCACGGTATGGATTTTATTGATGCACATATTAAAAGGAAAAAACAACAAAAACCCACACACCTATTAAGAGGCGTACACAAGAACATGCTATTCTTGTGTGCATAACACATACAGTGTTTATACCTGTGTTTAATCGGACGTGCTCAGCACGAACTAGCCACCATGCATTGAGGCTTGCACTTCGGTCAATCTGCTACAGCTTGGTGTACCCATTCTCTGTGCTCTCTGGTACAGATCAGAGTCCCCAAAGTAACGAGCCCGATACAGCAGTCCTTCCTCTGGAATTAAAAGAAAGAAACAGCCATGAGTGGACGCCACCAAGTCAAACACTTGTTTCAGATTCTGTTTCCTTCGGAGAGTTCTTGCATTTAAAGGCTTCCACTAAATATATGGCGTGTCAATGACAATACCAATTCGCACATTCAGTTCATATCCCTGTTATAAGGACCTATCAATTTTGACGTCTTCATTATAGGGTTAAATATACGAAACACTGCAGAAGACACCTCATCACCACCTCATGCATCACTGACAATGTACCCAGCACTGCACGTAGAATTTTGCAGACACAAGTCCTTGCTCTAAGAGCTTACGCTCTACATTAGTGCCTGAGGGACATAAAAGGGACTTGCCCAAGGTCATCAGGAGGGCCGATCATGGGATTCGAACCACGTTCACTCGCTCCATAGGCATCAGCCATGCAATGGTGTCACAAGTGAGTGTGACCCTGAAAGGACGTGCGAGCACCAGGCACACTCACTCTGCTGCTTCTCCTTCCAGCAGTTATTCCGGAGGTTGGCTATATAGTCATCTTCCACACTCCTATCCACGTTCTTCATGTTTGTCCCGGTGTACTCCTCCTCAAAGTTATCTGCTACATAGTAAGGTATCTTCAGGTGTTCCGTCACCCTCCTATGTATATGCCCCACAGACCTGTCCGGGGAAAGAAGCCACAGTAAGGACACGGCACACAAGACTGGACCATTTAAAGGGCCAGTGCCTCGTGGGACCCATGTTTACAAATGGCAATGACACGTTTACATCTTGGTGATTGATGCTTTTTTAAACCAATATCCAATATCTAAAGTATTTTTCAATAAGAAATGAATCATTTTAAAGTTGGTTTGAAAACATGGTGAGCCGGGGACATAGTATGGATTTCATTTTCCCTGTCTACTTCAGCAGTGGCCAACTCCAGTCCTCAAGGGCCACCAACAGGTCAGGTTTCAGGATATCCCCGCTTCAGCACAGGTGGCTCAGTCGTTGACTGAGCCCCTGATTTAGCCACCTTTGCTGAAGCAGAGATGTTCCCCAATACGTGGCCTGTTGGTGGCCCTGGAGGACTGGAGTTGGCCACCCCTGCTCTACTGTATTTTTTTTTGTGATAAATCGGTGTGTGCAACAAGAGTTTGCGCAGGCAGCCTCCTCCCCTATCAGAGATTACCAAGAAAGACCATCTCCAAATCCTTTTTTAGTGTTGCTTAAGGCGCGGGGTCCCGGAGCATGGCCTGCCTTCCCATGTTAAGGGCGGAGGAAACCATTTACAGGCCCCACTGAAAACAAAATGCAATTTTAAAAGAAACCCAAAAATATATAAAATGTTTAATATTTTATTTATTTATTTATTTATAAAATATTTTACCAGGAAGTAATACATTGAGAGTTACCTCTCGTTTTCAAGTATGTCCTGGGCACAGAGTAAAACAAATAATACATGGTTACAAATACAGTTACATAAATGAACAAGGTATACATTTATATACAAGACATTGCATGCACAGTTAAAGAAAATATATATTATGAGCGTATGAAACAGTTACAGACCAGATTAAAGTGTGAGACAGCCTTAGATTTGAAAGAACTTAAGCTGGTGGTGGATATGAGAGTCTCTGGTAGGTTGTTCCAGTTTTGGGGTGCACGGAAGGAGAAGGAGGAACGTCCGGATACTTTGTTGAGTCTTGGGACCATGAATAGTCTTTTGGAGTCTGATCTCAGGTGATAGGTACTGCATGTGGTAGGGGTGAGGAGCTTGTTCAGGTAGCTGGGTAGCTTGCCCAGAAAGTATTTGAGGGTGAGACAGGAAAGGTGAACTTTGCGCCTAGACTCTAGTGATGACCAATCTAGTTCTTTGAGCATTTCGCAGTGATGTGTGTTGTAGTTGCATTGGAGAACAAAGCGACAAATTGAATTGTAGAGGGTGTCAAGTTTGCTAAGGTGGGTTTGAGGAGCCGAGCCATATACTATGTCTCCATAGTCAATAATTGGCATTAGCATCTGCTGTGCAATACGCTTTCTGACCAGGAGACTTAGGGAGGATTTGTTCCTGTAAAGTACCCCTAGTTTGGCATAGGTCTTGGTTGTCAGGGTATCAATGTGCATCCCGAATGTTAAGTGGGAGTCAAACCATAAGCCCAGGTATTTAAAACTAGTGACAGGTGTTAGGGTGGTTTTAGCGTTGGTTCTAATCAGGAGCTCAGTCACTGGAAGCTTTACAAATTTAGTCTTGGTCCCAAATACCATTGTTACAGTCTTGTCAGTGTTTAAAAACAGTTTGTTTTGGGAAATCCAGTTTTCGAGTCTCAAAAAGTCAGACTGAAGTATGTGTTGAAGGTCAGAGAGGCTATGGCTGTGTGCATACAGGATTGTGTCATCTGCATACATGTGTATTGAGGCTTCCTTACAAGCTGTGGGAAGATCATTAATGAACACTGAGAAGAGTAGGGGCCCCAGAACAGAGCCTTGCGGGACACCACAGGTGATATCCAGGGGGTTGGAGTTAGAGCCTGAGATGGACACATGTTGGGATCTTCCTGATAGGTAGGACTGAAACCAGTTTAAAGCATGTTTCCCTATTCCAGAGCTCTGGAGTTTGTTAAGCAGGATAGCATGATCAACTGTGTCAAAAGCCTTTGCAAAATCTAGGAATACTGCACCAGTGAGTTGTCCCCGTTCCATTCCACACTGGATTTCATTGCAAACTTTTAGCAGGGTAGTTACGGTGGAGTGTTTGGGACGAAACCCAGACTGGAATTGGCTAGGGAAATTTGTCTTGGTGTAGAACTCGCTTAATTGGGAGTGGACACATTTTTCCATAACTTTGGATAGAATTGGGAGAAGTGAGATTGGCCTGTAGTTTGAGACAGTGTTTTTGTCCCCACTTTTGAAGATTGGGACAACTCTGGCAGTTTTCCAGGTCTTAGGGATATGGCCTGCAGACAGGATAGAGTTGACTATGGACGCAATTGGTTTGGCAATGGCTGGGGCACCAAGTCGTAGGAACCTAGATTGTAGTAAGTCGGGTCCACATTGGCTGCTTAGTTTTAGTTTGAGGAGCGCTTGTGTAATCTCCTCTTCAGATACTGGGCTAAATTGAAAATTGTGGGCAGTGTTGGGAGGGGGTGGGACTATAGGGGTACTCCCAGGATGAGATTCAGGTTTGGGGTTTGTGCTGCATTTCGCTAATAAGTTAGTGGCACACCCCACAAAGTAATCATTGAATGCATTTGCAATGTCAGTGGGGTTTGTCAGAGTAATATCCCCCTTAGTGATATTACTTGGTTGTTGATGGTTAGGAGGCTGGAATATATTGTTGATAACCTTCCAGAAATTAGCTGGGTTTGATGTATTCTGGAGGAGATTGTCAGAGTAATATTGTGCTTTTGCATGCCTTGTTTGCCTTGTGCACACGTTCCGCAGGCATCTGTAGTGATTGAGATCCTTGGTAGTGCCAGTTACTTTGTAGCTTTTCCACAAGGCATCCCTGAACTGGTAGAGTGCTATAAGATCAGGTGTAACCCATGGAAGGTGGGCCCCCCGTACCCTTATTTTGCGTAGTGGAGCATGGGTATCGCAGAGTTTTAAGAACTCGGATTGGAAATAGTCGAGCGCAGAATCAGGGTCGGGAATTAAATCGATTCTGTGCCATGGGCAGTTGGTAAGGTCATCCAGAAACTGTTGTGGGTTAAAGTTTTTAAATGTTCTAGTGAGGAGAACTTTGGGGCTTGAATGGGGCGGTTTAATTTTCCTTACACAGTACACTATTGCATGGTCACTGAAAATGTCAGGAAGGATGCCAGAGGATTGGATTCTGCTGGGGTTTGAGGAGAGAATCCAGTCTAGCAAGGAATGGTTATGCGACTTCAGGTTTATTCGTGTGGGTTGGGAAATGAGTTGCGATAGGTTAAGTGACTTGAGTTGTATCTGGATTTTGTGGTTTTTAGGGTCAAGCCAATTGAAGTTGAAATCCCCAAGAACTAGCAGCTCACTCTTCTGGATATGGATTTATTTCTGTGATGCAAGATACCCTTTAATGTGCAATTAACCAAACTATATCAGTAGGAGAAGTGTGGGTTTCCCTAATACCCTCTCTCCGGAGATTTGCACATCTCTGTAACTGAGCTGTCTCCTGAGTTAACCCTTTAGATCCTTGGCAATGCATTGCAGCCACCTTTGGTAGTAAAGTGCTGGCGATCTTCAGCTTTAGAAAAGACAATTACAGGCACTGGCCCCCACCGCCTGCCATTTAAAGGGCCACGCCCACACAAACACAACAGGTTTTCTAAACCATGGATGTTTGTCACGGGGCAGTCCCTGTTCGGAAAGGGA
>NW_027455785.1:0-30969 GCF_040206685.1 Ascaphus truei
CCAGAATGCCCTGCTTCAGCACAGACCAGAAAGGCATTGTGATAAGCGTATCCCCGGTATAGTCAGGGGTTAATGGGAGTCCCCCCCGTCCCCCCAGTATACGCCCAGAACCATGGACCCGGTACTTGTGGTTCGAACTGTCTCCAACCAGCCATAATGTTGTGAGAGTGAAATTATGTCTAAGTCCAGCTTCGGTACATTAGAAGCAACTCTGAAACTTAACCTAAGCGTTTTTCAAAGCTACTTTTTGGCTAACTTCTTATAGGAAGGTCTAGGAGCTCTGAAAATGAACGTGCGCGTCTTTCACTCTTCCCGAGGGACTTAGAAGAATTTTGTGATATTTTTTATTAAAATGGTGTATAAGGGTATATATATAAATATATTTTATGCACTGTATATGAGCTGGCGATTTCTAAGTCTGTAGTTCCGAGAGGGGGTAACCAGGCTCACTAATAAAGGTCAAGCCACTTGGCTGCCAGAATGCCCTGCTTCAGCACAGACCAGAAAGGCATTGTGATAAGCGTATCCCCGGTATAGTCAGGGGTTAATGGGAGTCGTCCCCGTCCCCCCAGTATACGCCCAGAACCATGGACCCGGTACTTGTGGTTCGGACTGTCTCCAACCAGCCATAATGTTGTGAGAGTGAAATTATGTCTAAGTCCAGCTTTGGTACATTAGAAGCAACTCTGAAACTTAACCTAAGCGTTTTTCGAAGCTACTTTTTGGCTAACTTCTTATAGGAAGGTCTAGGAGCTCTGAAAATGAACGTGCGCGTCTTTCACTCTTCCCGAGGGACTTAGAAGAATTTTGTGATATTTTTTATTAAAATGGTGTATAAGGGTATATATATAAATATATTTTATGCACTGTACTGTATATGAGCTGGCGATTTCTAAGTCTGTAGTTCCGAGAGGGGGTAACCAGGCTCACTAAAAAAGGTCAAGCTACTTGGCTGCCAGAATGCCCTGCTTCAGCACAGACCAGAAAGGCATTGTGATAAGCGTATCCCCGGTATAGTCAGGGGTTAATGGGAGTCGTCCCCGTCCCCCCAGTGTACGCCAGAACCATGGACCCGGTACTTGTGGTTCGGACTGTCTCCAACCAGCCATAATGTTGTGAGAGTGAAATTACAGCTTTGGTACATTAGAAGCAACTCTGAAACTTAACCTAAGCATTTTTCTAAGCTACTTTTGGCTAACTTCTTATTGGAAGGTCTAGCAGCTCTGAAAATGAACGTGCGCGTCTTTCACTCTTCCCGAGGGACTTAGAAGAATTTTGTGATATTTTTTATTAAAATGGTGTATAAGGGTATATATATAAATATATTTTATGCACTGTATATGAGCTGGCGATTTCTAAGTCTGTAGTTCCGAGAGGGGGTAACCAGGCTCACTAAAAAAGTTCAAGCTACTTGGCTGCCAGAATGCCCTGCTTCAGCACAGACCAGAAAGGCATTGTGATAAGCGTATCCCCGGTATAGTCAGGGGTTAATGGGAATCCCCCCCGTCCCCCCAGTATACGCCCAGAACCATGGAACCGGTACTTGTGGTTCGGACTGTCTCCAACCAGCCATAATGTTGTGAGAGTGAAATTATGTCTAAGTCCAGCTTTGGTACATTAGAAGCAACTCTGAAACTTAACCTAAGCGTTTTTCGAAGCTACTTTTTGGCTAACTTCTTATAGGAAGGTCTAGGAGCTCTGAAAATGAACGTGCGCGTCTTTCACTCTTCCCGAGGGACTTAGAAGAATTTTGTGATATTTTTTATTAAAATGGTGTATAAGGGTATATATATAAATATATTTTATGCACTGTATATGAGCTGGCGATTTCTAAGTCTGTAGTTCCGAGAGGGGGTAACCAGGCTCACTAAAAAAGGTCAAGCTACTTGGCTGCCAGAATGCCCTGCTTCAGCACAGACCAGAAAGGCATTGTGATAAGCGTATCCCCGGTATAGTCAGGGGTTAATGGGAGTCGTCCCCGTCCCCCCAGTGTACGCCAGAACCATGGACCCGGTACTTGTGGTTCGGACTGTCTCCAACCAGCCATAATGTTGTGAGAGTGAAATTACAGCTTTGGTACATTAGAAGCAACTCTGAAACTTATCCTAAGCATTTTTCTAAGCTACTTTTTGGCTAACTTCTTATAGGAAGGTCTAGGAGCTCTGAAAATGAACGTGCGCGTCTTTCACTCTTCCCGAGGGACTTAGAAGAATTTTGTGATATTTTTTATTAAAATGGTGTATAAGGGTATATATATATAAATATATTTTATGCACTGTATATGAGCTGGCGATTTCTAAGTCTGTAGTTCCGAGAGGGGGTAACCAGGCTCACTAAAAAAGGTCAAGCTACTTGGCTGCCAGAATGCCCTGCTTCAGCACAGACCAGAAAGGCATTGTGATAAGCGTATCCCCGGTATAGTCAGGGGTTAATGGGAGTCCCCCCCCGTCCCCCCAGTATACGCCCAGAACCATGGACCCGGTACTTGTGGTTCGAACTGTCTCCAACCAGCCATAATGTTGTGAGAGTGAAATTATGTCTAAGTCCAGCTTCGGTACATTAGAAGCAACTCTGAAACTTAACCTAAGCGTTTTTCAAAGCTACTTTTTGGCTAACTTCTTATAGGAAGGTCTAGGAGCTCTGAAAATGAACGTGCGCGTCTTTCACTCTTCCCGAGGGACTTAGAAGAATTTTGTGATATTTTTTATTAAAATGGTGTATAAGGGTATATATATAAATATATTTTATGCACTGTATATGAGCTGGCGATTTCTAAGTCTGTAGTTCCGAGAGGGGGTAACCAGGCTCACTAATAAAGGTGAAGCCACTTGGCTGCCAGAATGCCCTGCTTCAGCACAGACCAGAAAGGCATTGTGATAAGCGTATCCCCGGTATAGTCAGGGGTTAATGGGAGTCGTCCCCGTCCCCCCAGTATACGCCCAGAACCATGGACCCGGTACTTGTGGTTCGGACTGTCTCCAACCAGCCATAATGTTGTGAGAGTGAAATTATGTCTAAGTCCAGCTTTGGTACATTAGAAGCAACTCTGAAACTTAACCTAAGCGTTTTTCGAAGCTACTTTTTGGCTAACTTCTTATAGGAAGGTCTAGGAGCTCTGAAAATGAACGTGCGCGTCTTTCACTCTTCCCGAGGGACTTAGAAGAATTTTGTGATATTTTTTATTAAAATGGTGTATAAGGGTATATATATAAATATATTTTATGCACTGTATATGAGCTGGCGATTTCTAAGTCTGTAGTTCCGAGAGGGGGTAACCAGGCTCACTAATAAAGGTGAAGCCACTTGGCTGCCAGAATGCCCTGCTTCAGCACAGACCAGAAAGGCATTGTGATAAGCGTATCCCCGGTATAGTCAGGGGTTAATGGGAGTCGTCCCCGTCCCCCCAGTATACGCCCAGAACCATGGACCCGGTACTTGTGGTTCGGACTGTCTCCAACCAGCCATAATGTTGTGAGAGTGAAATTATGTCTAAGTCCAGCTTTGGTACATTAGAAGCAACTCTGAAACTTAACCTAAGCGTTTTTCGAAGCTACTTTTTGGCTAACTTCTTATAGGAAGGTCTAGGAGCTCTGAAAATGAACGTGCGCGTCTTTCACTCTTCCCGAGGGACTAAGAAGAATTTTGTGATATTTTTTATTAAAATGGTGTATAAGGGTATATATATAAATATATTTTATGCACTGTATATGAGCTGGCGATTTCTAAGTCTGTGGTTCCGAGAGGGGGTAACCAGGCTCACTAATAAAGGTCAAGCCACTTGGCTGCCAGAATGCCCTGCTTCAGCACAGACCAGAAAGGCATTGTGATAAGCGTATCCCTGGTATAGTCAGGGGTTAATGGGAATCCCCCCCGTCCCCCCAGTATACGCCGAGAACCATGGAACCGGTACTTGTGGTTCGGACTGTCTCCAACCAGCCATAATGTTGTGAGAGTGAAATTATGTCTAAGTCCAGCTTTGGTACATTAGAAGCAACTCTGAAACTTAACCTAAGCGTTTTTCGAAGCTACTTTTTGGCTAACTTCTTATAGGAAGGTCTAGGAGCTCTGAAAATGAACGTGCGCGTCTTTCACTCTTCCCGAGGGACTTAGAAGAATTTTGTGATATTTTTTATTAAAATGGTGTATAAGGGTATATATATAAATATATTTTATGCACTGTATATGAGCTGGCGATTTCTAAGTCTGTGGTTCCGAGAGGGGGTAACCAGGCTCACTAATAAAGGTCAAGCCACTTGGCTGCCAGAATGCCCTGCTTCAGCACAGACCAGAAAGGCATTGAGATAAGCGTATCCCCGGTATAGTCAGGGGTTAATGGGAGTCCCCCCCGTCCCCCCAGTATACGCCCAGAACCATGGACCCGGTGCTTGTGGTTCGGACTGTCTCCAACCAGCCATAATGTTGTGAGAGTGAAATTATGTCTAAGTCCAGCTTTGGTACATTAGAAGCAACTCTGAAACTTAACCTAAGCGTTTTTCGAAGCTACTTTTTGGCTAACTTCTTATAGGAAGGTCTAGGAGCTCTGAAAATGAACGTGCGCGTCTTTCACTCTTCCCGAGGGACTTAGAAGAATTTTGTGATATTTTTTATTAAAATGGTGTATAAGGGTATATATATAAATATATTTTATGCACTGTATATGAGCTGGCGATTTCTAAGTCTGTAGTTCCGAGAGGGGGTAACCAGGCTCACTAAAAAAGGTCAAGCTACTTGGCTGCCAGAATGCCCTGCTTCAGCACAGACCAGAAAGGCATTGTGATAAGCGTATCCCCGGTATAGTCAGGGGTTAATGGGAGTCGTCCCCGTCCCCCCAGTGTACGCCAGAACCATGGACCCGGTACTTGTGGTTCGGACTGTCTCCAACCAGCCATAATGTTGTGAGAGTGAAATTACAGCTTTGGTACATTAGAAGCAACTCTGAAACTTAACCTAAGCATTTTTCTAAGCTACTTTTGGCTAACTTCTTATAGGAAGGTCTAGGAGCTCTGAAAATGAACGTGCGCGTCTTTCACTCTTCCCGAGGGACTTAGAAGAATTTTGTGATATTTTTTATTAAAATGGTGTATAAGGGTATATATATAAATATATTTTATGCACTGTATATGAGCTGGCGATTTCTAAGTCTGTAGTTCCGAGAGGGGGTAACCAGGCTCACTAAAAAAGTTCAAGCTACTTGGCTGCCAGAATGCCCTGCTTCAGCACAGACCAGAAAGGCATTGTGATAAGCGTATCCCCGGTATAGTCAGGGGTTAATGGGAATCCCCCCCGTCCCCCCAGTATACGCCCAGAACCATGGAACCGGTACTTGTGGATCGGACTGTCTCCAACCAGCCATAATGTTGTGAGAGTGAAATTATGTCTAAGTCCAGCTTTGGTACATTAGAAGCAACTCTGAAACTTAACCTAAGCGTTTTTCGAAGCTACTTTTTGGCTAACTTCTTATAGGAAGGTCTAGGAGCTCTGAAAATGAACGTGCGCGTCTTTCACTCTTCCCGAGGGACTTAGAAGAATTTTGTGATATTTTTTATTAAAATGGTGTATAAGGGTATATATATAAATATATTTTATGCACTGTATATGAGCTGGCGATTTCTAAGTCTGTAGTTCCGAGAGGGGGTAACCAGGCTCACTTAAAAAGGTCAAGCTACTTGGCTGCCAGAATGCCATGCTTCAGCACAGACCAGAAAGGCATTGTGATAAGCGTATCCCCGGTATAGTCAGGGGTTAATGGGAGTCGTCCCCGTCCCCCCAGTGTACGCCAGAACCATGGACCCGGTACTTGTGGTTCGGACTGTCTCCAACCAGCCATAATGTTGTGAGAGTGAAATTATGTCTAAGTCCAGCTTTGGTACATTAGAAGCAACTCTGAAACTTAACCTAAGCGTTTTTCGAAGCTACTTTTTGGCTAACTTCTTATAGGAAGGTCTAGGAGCTCTGAAAATGAACGTGCGCGTCTTTCACTCTTCCCGAGGGACTTAGAAGAATTTTGTGATATTTTTTATTAAAATGGTGTATAAGGGTATATATATAAATATATTTTATGCACTGTATATGAGCTGGCGATTTCTAAGTCTGTAGTTCCGAGAGGGGGTAACCAGGCTCACTAAAAAAGGTCAAGCTACTTGGCTGCCAGAATGCCCTGCTTCAGCACAGACCAGAAAGGCATTGTGATAAGCGTATCCCTGGTATAGTCAGGGGTTAATGGGAGTCGTCCCCGTCCCCCCAGTGTACGCCAGAACCATGGACCCGGTACTTGTGGTTCGGACTGTCTCCAACCAGCCATAATGTTGTGAGAGTGAAATTACAGCTTTGGTACATTAGAAGCAACTCTGAAACTTAACCTAAGCATTTTTCTAAGCTACTTTTTGGCTAACTTCTTATAGGAAGGTCTAGGAGCTCTGAAAATGAACGTGCGCGTCTTTCACTCTTCCCGAGGGACTTAGAAGAATTTTGTGATATTTTTTATTAAAATGGTGTATAAGGGTATATATATAAATATATTTTATGCACTGTATATGAGCTGGCGATTTCTAAGTTTGTAGTTCCGAGAGGGGGTAACCAGGCACACTAATAAAGGTCAAGCCACTTGGCTGCCAGAATGCCCTGCTTCAGCACAGACCAGAAAGGCATTGTGATAAGCGTATCCCCGGTATAGTCAGGGGTTAATGGGAGTCCCCCCCCCTCCCCCCAGTATACGCCCAGAACCATGGACCCGGTACTTGTGGTTCGAACTGTCTCCAACCAGCCATAATGTTGTGAGAGTGAAATTATGTCTAAGTCCAGCTTTGGTACATTAGAAGCAACTCTGAAACTTAACCTAAGCGTTTTTCGAAGCTACTTTTTGGCTAACTTCTTATAGGAAGGTCTAGGAGCTCTAAAAATGAACGTGCGCGTCTTTCACTCTTCCCGAGGGACTTAGAAGAATTTTGTGATATTTTTTATTAAAATGGTGTATAAGGGTATATATATAAATATATTTTATGCACTGTATATGAGCTGGCGATTTCTAAGTCTGTGGTTCCGAGAGGGGGTAACAAGGCTCACTAATAAAGGTCAAGCCACTTGGCTGCCAGAATGTCCTGCTTCAGCACAGACCAGAAAGGCATTGTGATAAGCGTATCCCCGGTATAGTCAGGGGTTAATGGGAGTCGTCCCCGTCCCCCCAGTATACGCCCAGAACCATGGACCCGGTACTTGTGGTTCGGACTGTCTCCAACCAGCCATAATGTTGTGAGAGTGAAATTATGTCTAAGTCCAGCTTTGGTACATTAGAAGCAACTCTGAAACTTAACCTAAGCGTTTTTCGAAGCTACTTTTTGGCTAACTTCTTATAGGAAGGTCTAGGAGCTCTGAAGATGAACGTGCGCGTCTCTCACTCTTCCCGAGGGACTTAGAAGAATTTTGTGATATTTTTTATTAAAATGGTGTATAAGGGTATATATATAAATATATTTTATGCACTGTATATGAGCTGGCGATTTCTAAGTCTGTGGTTCCGAGAGGGGGTAACCAGGCTCACTAATAAAGGTCAAGCCACTTGGCTGCCAGAATGCCCTGCTTCAGCACAGACCAGAAAGGCATTGTGATAAGCGTATCCCCGGTATAGTCAGGGGTTAATGGGAATCCCCCCCATCCCCCCAGTATACGCACAGAACCATGGACCCGGTACTTGTGGTTCGGACTCTCTCCAACCAGCCATACAGTAATGTTGTGAGAGTGAAATTATGTCTAAGTCCAGCTTTGGTACATTAGAAGCAACTCTGAAACTTAACCTAAGCGTTTTTCGAAGCTACTTTTTGGCTAACTTCTTATAGGAAGGTCTAGGAGCTCTGAAAATGAACGTGCGCGTCTTTCACTCTTCCCGAGGGACTTAGAAGAATTTTGTGATATTTTTTATTAAAATGGTGTATAAGGGTATATATATAAATATATTTTATGCACTGTATATGAGCTGGCGATTTCTAAGTCTGTGGTTCCGAGAGGGGGTAACCAGGCTCACTAATAAAGGTCAAGCCACTTGGCTGCCAGAATGCCCTGCTTCAGCACAGACCAGAAAGGCATTGTGATAAGCGTATCCCCGGTATAGTCAGGGGTTAATGGGAATCCCCCCCGTCCCCCCAGTATACGCCCAGAACCATGGAACCGGTACTTGTGGTTCGGACTGTCTCCAACCAGCCATAATGTTGTGAGAGTGAAATTATGTCTAAGTCCAGCTTTGGTACATTAGAAGCAACTCTGAAACTTAACCTAAGCGTTTTTCGAAGCTACTTTTTGGCTAACTTCTTATAGGAAGGTCTAGGAGCTCTGAAAATGAACGTGCGCGTCTTTCACTCTTCCCGAGGGACTTAGAAGAATTTTGTGATATTTTTTATTAAAATGGTGTATAAGGGTATATATATAAATATATTTTATGCACTGTATATGAGCTGGCGATTTCTAAGTCTGTAGTTCCGAGAGGGGGTAACCAGGCTCACTAAAAAAGGTCAAGCTACTTGGCTGCCAGAATGCCCTGCTTCAGCACAGACCAGAAAGGCATTGTGATAAGCGTATCCCCGGTATAGTCAGGGGTTAATGGGAGTCGTCCCCGTCCCCCCAGTGTACGCCAGAACCATGGACCCGGTACTTGTGGTTCGGACTGTCTCCAACCAGCCATAATGTTGTGAGAGTGAAATTACAGCTTTGGTACATTAGAAGCAACTCTGAAACTTAACCTAAGCATTTTTCTAAGCTACTTTTTGGCTAACTTCTTATAGGAAGGTCTAGGAGCTCTGAAAATGAACGTGCGCGTCTTTCACTCTTCCCGAGGGACTTAGAAGAATTTTGTGATATTTTTTATTAAAATGGTGTATAAGGGTATATATATAAATATATTTTATGCACTGTATATGAGCTGGCGATTTCTAAGTTTGTAGTTCCGAGAGGGGGTAACCAGGCACACTAATAAAGGTCAAGCCACTTGGCTGCCAGAATGCCCTGCTTCAGCACAGACCAGAAAGGCATTGTGATAAGCGTATCCCCGGTATAGTCAGGGGTTAATGGGAGTCCCCCCCCCTCCCCCCAGTATACGCCCAGAACCATGGACCCGGTACTTGTGGTTCGAACTGTCTCCAACCAGCCATAATGTTGTGAGAGTGAAATTATGTCTAAGTCCAGCTATGGTACATTAGAAGCAACTCTGAAACTTAACCTAAGCGTTTTTCGAAGCTACTTTTTGGCTAACTTCTTATAGGAAGGTCTAGGAGCTCTAAAAATGAACGTGCGCGTCTTTCACTCTTCCCGAGGGACTTAGAAGAATTTTGTGATATTTTTTATTAAAATGGTGTATAAGGGTATATATATAAATATATTTTATGCACTGTATATGAGCTGGCGATTTCTAAGTCTGTGGTTCCGAGAGGGGGTAACCAGGCTCACTAATAAAGGTCAAGCCACTTGGCTGCCAGAATGTCCTGCTTCAGCACAGACCAGAAAGGCATTGTGATAAGCGTATCCCCGGTATAGTCAGGGGTTAATGGGAGTCGTCCCCGTCCCCCCAGTATACGCCCAGAACCATGGACCCGGTACTTGTGGTTCGGACTGTCTCCAACCAGCCATAATGTTGTGAGAGTGAAATTATGTCTAAGTCCAGCTTTGGTACATTAGAAGCAACTCTGAAACTTAACCTAAGCGTTTTTCGAAGCTACTTTTTGGCTAACTTCTTATAGGAAGGTCTAGGAGCTCTGAAGATGAACGTGCGCGTCTTTCACTCTTCCCGAGGGACTTAGAAGAATTTTGTGATATTTTTTATTAAAATGGTGTATAAGGGTATATATATAAATATATTTTATGCACTGTATATGAGCTGGCGATTTCTAAGTCTGTGGTTCCGAGAGGGGGTAACCAGGCTCACTAATAAAGGTCAAGCCACTTGGCTGCCAGAATGCCCTGCTTCAGCACAGACCAGAAAGGCATTGTGATAAGCGTATCCCCGGTATAGTCAGGGGTTAATGGGAATCCCCCCCATCCCCCCAGTATACGCACAGAACCATGGACCCGGTACTTGTGGTTCGGACTCTCTCCAACCAGCCATACAGTAATGTTGTGAGAGTGAAATTATGTCTAAGTCCAGCTTTGGTACATTAGAAGCAACTCTGAAACTTAACCTAAGCGTTTTTCGAAGCTACTTTTTGGCTAACTTCTTATAGGAAGGTCTAGGAGCTCTGAAAATGAACGTGCGCGTCTTTCACTCTTCCCGAGGGACTAAGAAGAATTTTGTGATATTTTTTATTAAAATGGTGTATACAGTAAGGGTATATATATAAATATATTTTATGCACTGTATATGAGCTGGCGATTTCTAAGTCTGTAGTTCCGAGAGGGGGTAACCAGGCTCACTAATAAAGGTCAAGCCACTTGGCTGCCAGAATGCCCTGCTTCAGCACAGACCAGAAAGGCATTGTGATAAGCGTATCCCCGGTATAGTCAGGGGTTAATGGGAATCCCCCCCATCCCCCCAGTATACGCACAGAACCATGGACCCGGTACTTGAGGTTCGGACTCTCTCCAACCAGCCATACAGTAATGTTGTGAGAGTGAAATTATGTCTAAGTCCAGCTTTGGTACATTAGAAGCAACTCTGAAACTTAACCTAAGCGTTTTTCGAAGCTACTTTTTGGCTAACTTCTTATAGGAAGGTCTAGGAGCTCTGAAGATGAACGTGCGCGTCTTTCACTCTTCCCGAGGGACTTAGAAGAATTTTGTGATATTTTTTATTAAAATGGTGTATAAGGGTATATATATAAATATATTTTATGCACTGTATATGAGCTGGCGATTTCTAAGTCTGTGGTTCCGAGAGGGGGTAACCAGGCTCACTAATAAAGGTCAAGCCACTTGGCTGCCAGAATGCCCTGCTTCAGCACAGACCAGAAAGGCATTGTGATAAGCGTATCCCCGGTATAGTCAGGGGTTAATGGGAATCCCCCCCGTCTCCCCAGTATACGCCCAGAACCATGGAACCGGTACTTGTGGTTCGGACTGTCTCCAACCAGCCATAATGTTGTGAGAGTGAAATTATGTCTAAGTCCAGCTTTGGTACATTAGAAGCAACTCTGAAACTTAACCTAAGCGTTTTTCGAAGCTACTTTTTGGCTAACTTCTTATAGGAAGGTCTAGGAGCTCTGTAAATGAACGTGCGCGTCTTTCACTCTTCCCGAGGGACTTAGAAGAATTTTGTGATATTTTTTATTAAAATGGTGTATAAGGGTATATATATAAATATATTTTATGCACTGTATATGAGCTGGCGATTTCTAAGTCTGTAGTTCCGAGAGGGGGTAACCAGGCTCACTAAAAAAGGTCAAGCTACTTGGCTGCCAGAATGCCCTGCTTCAGCACAGACCAGAAAGGCATTGTGATAAGCGTATCCCCGGTATAGTCAGGGGTTAATGGGAGTCGTCCCCGTCCCCCCAGTGTACGCCAGAACCATGGACCCGGTACTTGTGGTTCGGACTGTCTCCAACCAGCCATAATGTTGTGAGAGTGAAATTACAGCTTTGGTACATTAGAAGCAACTCTGAAACTTAACCTAAGCATTTTTCTAAGCTACTTTTGGCTAACTTCTTATAGGAAGGTCTAGGAGCTCTGAAAATGAACGTGCGCGTCTTTCACTCTTCCCGAGGGACTTAGAAGAATTTTGTGATATTTTTTATTAAAATGGTGTATAAGGGTATATATATATAAATATATTTTATGCACTGTATATGAGCTGGCGATTTCTAAGTCTGTAGTTCCGAGAGGGGGTAACCAGGCTCACTAAAAAAGGTCAAGCTACTTGGCTGCCAGAATGCCCTGCTTCAGCACAGACCAGAAAGGCATTGTGATAAGCGTATCCCCGGTATAGTCAGGGGTTAATGGGAGTCGTCCCCGTCCCCCCAGTGTACGCCAGAACCATGGACCCGGTACTTGTGGTTCGGACTGTCTCCAACCAGCCATAATGTTGTGAGAGTGAAATTACAGCTTTGGTACATTAGAAGCAACTCTGAAACTTAACCTAAGCATTTTTCTAAGCTACTTTTTGGCTAACTTCTTATAGGAAGGTCTAGGAGCTCTGAAAATGAACGTGCGCGTCTTTCACTCTTCCCGAGGGACTTAGAAGAATTTTGTGATATTTTTTATTAAAATGGTGTATAAGGGTATATATATAAATATATTTTATGCACTGTATATGAGCTGGCGATTTCTAAGTTTGTAGTTCCGAGAGGGGGTAACCAGGCACACTAATAAAGGTCAAGCCACTTGGCTGCCAGAATGCCCTGCTTCAGCACAGACCAGAAAGGCATTGTGATAAGCGTATCCCCGGTATAGTCAGGGGTTAATGGGAGTCCCCCCCCCTCCCCCCAGTATACGCCCAGAACCATGGACCCGGTACTTGTGGTTCGAACTGTCTCCAACCAGCCATAATGTTGTGAGAGTGAAATTATGTCTAAGTCCAGCTTTGGTACATTAGAAGCAACTCTGAAACTTAACCTAAGCGTTTTTCGAAGCTACTTTTTGGCTAACTTCTTATAGGAAGGTCTAGGAGCTCTAAAAATGAACGTGCGCGTCTTTCACTCTTCCCGAGGGACTTAGAAGAATTTTGTGATATTTTTTATTAAAATGGTGTATAAGGGTATATATATAAATATATTTTATGCACTGTATATGAGCTGGCGATTTCTAAGTCTGTGGTTCCGAGAGGGGGTAACCAGGCTCACTAATAAAGGTCAAGCCACTTGGCTGCCAGAATGTCCTGCTTCAGCACAGACCAGAAAGACATTGTGATAAGCGTATCCCCGGTATAGTCAGGGGTTAATGGGAGTCGTCCCCGTACCCCCAGTATACGCCCAGAACCATGGACCCGGTACTTGTGGTTCGGACTGTCTCCAACCAGCCATAATGTTGTGAGAGTGAAATTATGTCTAAGTCCAGCTTTGGTACATTAGAAGCAACTCTGAAACATAACCTAAGCGTTTTTCGAAGCTACTTTTTGGCTAACTTCTTATAGGAAGGTCTAGGAGCTCTGAAGATGAACGTGCGCGTCTTTCACTCTTCCCGAGGGACTTAGAAGAATTTTGTGATATTTTTTATTAAAATGGTGTATAAGGGTATATATATAAATATATTTTATGCACTGTATATGAGCTGGCGATTTCTAAGTCTGTGGTTCCGAGAGGGGGTAACCAGGCTCACTAATAAAGGTCAAGCCACTTGGCTGCCAGAATGCCCTGCTTCAGCACAGACCAGAAAGGCATTGTGATAAGCGTATCCCCGGTATAGTCAGGGGTTAATGGGAATCCCCCCCATCCCCCCAGTATACGCACAGAACCATGGACCCGGTACTTGTGGTTCGGACTCTCTCCAACCAGCCATACAGTAATGTTGTGAGAGTGAAATTATGTCTAAGTCCAGCTTTGGTACATTAGAAGCAACTCTGAAACTTAACCTAAGCGTTTTTCGAAGCTACTTTTTGGCTAACTTCTTATAGGAAGGTCTAGGAGCTCTGAAAATGAACGTGCGCGTCTTTCACTCTTCCCGAGGGACTTAGAAGAATTTTGTGATATTTTTTATTAAAATGGTGTATAAGGGTATATATATAAATATATTTTATGCACTGTATATGAGCTGGCGATTTCTAAGTCTGTAGTTCCGAGAGGGGGTAACCAGGCTCACTAAAAAAGGTCAAGCTACTTGGCTGCCAGAATGCCCTGCTTCAGCACAGACCAGAAAGGCATTGTGATAAGCGTATCCCCGGTATAGTCAGGGGTTAATGGGAGTCGTCCCCGTCCCCCCAGTGTACGCCAGAACCATGGACCCGGTACTTGTGGTTCGGACTGTCTCCAACCAGCCATAATGTTGTGAGAGTGAAATTACAGCTTTGGTACATTAGAAGCAACTCTGAAACTTAACCTAAGCATTTTTCTAAGCTACTTTTGGCTAACTTCTTATAGGAAGGTCTAGGAGCTCTGAAAATGAACGTGCGCGTCTTTCACTCTTCCCGAGGGACCTAGAAGAATTTTGTGATATTTTTTATTAAAATGGTGTATAAGGGTATATATATATAAATATATTTTATGCACTGTATATGAGCTGGCGATTTCTAAGTCTGTAGTTCCGAGAGGGGGTAACCAGGCTCACTAAAAAAGGTCAAGCTACTTGGCTGCCAGAATGCCCTGCTTCAGCACAGACCAGAAAGGCATTGTGATAAGCGTATCCCCGGTATAGTCAGGGGTTAATGGGAGTCCCCCCCCCTCCCCCCAGTATACGCCCAGAACCATGGACCCGGTACTTGTGGTTCGAACTGTCTCCAACCAGCCATAATGTTGTGAGAGTGAAATTATGTCTAAGTCCAGCTTTGGTACATTAGAAGCAACTCTGAAACTTAACCTAAGCGTTTTTCGAAGCTACTTTTTGGCTAACTTCTTATAGGAAGGTCTAGGAGCTCTAAAAATGAACGTGCGCGTCTTTCACTCTTCCCGAGGGACTTAGAAGAATTTTGTGATATTTTTTATTAAAATGGTGTATAAGGGTATATATATAAATATATTTTATGCACTGTATATGAGCTGGCGATTTCTAAGTCTGTGGTTCCGAGAGGGGGTAACCAGGCTCACTAATAAAGGTCAAGCCACTTGGCTGCCAGAATGTCCTGCTTCAGCACAGACCAGAAAGGCATTGTGATAAGCGTATCCCCGGTATAGTCAGGGGTTAATGGGAGTCGTCCCCGTACCCCCAGTATACGCCCAGAACCATGGACCCGGTACTTGTGGTTCGGACTGTCTCCAACCAGCCATAATGTTGTGAGAGTGAAATTATGTCTAAGTCCAGCTTTGGTACATTAGAAGCAACTCTGAAACTTAACCTAAGCGTTTTTCGAAGCTACTTTTTGGCTAACTTCTTATAGGAAGGTCTAGGAGCTCTGAAGATGAACGTGCGCGTCTTTCACTCTTCCCGAGGGACTTAGAAGAATTTTGTGATATTTTTTATTAAAATGGTGTATACAGTAAGGGTATATATATAAATATATTTTATGCACTGTATATGAGCTGGCGATTTCTAAGTCTGTGGTTCCGAGAGGGGGTAACCAGGCTCACTAATAAAGGTCAAGCCACTTGGCTGCCAGAATGCCCTGCTTCAGCACAGACCAGAAAGGCATTGTGATAAGCGTATCCCCGGTATAGTCAGGGGTTAATGGGAATCCCCCCCATCCCCCCAGTATACGCACAGAACCATGGACCCGGTACTTGTGGTTCGGACTCTCTCCAACCAGCCATACAGTAATGTTGTGAGAGTGAAATTATGTCTAAGTCCAGCTTTGGTACATTAGAAGCAACTCTGAAACTTAACCTAAGCGTTTTTCGAAGCTACTTTTTGGCTAACTTCTTATAGGAAGGTCTAGGAGCTCTGAAATTGAACGTGCGCGTCTTTCACTCTTCCCGAGGGACTAAGAAGAATTTTGTGATATTTTTTATTAAAATGGTGTATACAGTAAGGGTATATATATAAATATATTTTATGCACTGTATATGAGCTGGCGATTTCTAAGTCTGTAGTTCCGAGAGGGGGTAACCAGGCTCACTAATAAAGGTCAAGCCACTTGGCTGCCAGAATGCCCTGCTTCAGCACAGACCAGAAAGGCATTGTGATAAGCGTATCCCCGGTATAGTCAGGGGTTAATGGGAGTCCCCCCCGTCCCCCCAGTATACGCCCAGAACCATGGACCCGGTACTTGTGGTTCGGACTGTCTCCAACCAGCCATAATGTTGTGAGAGTGAAATTATGTCTAAGTCCAGCTTTGGTACATTAGAAGCAACTCTGAAACTTAACCTAAGCGTTTTTCGAAGCTACTTTTTGGCTAACTTCTTATAGGAAGGTCTAGGAGCTCTGAATATGAACGTGCGCGTCTTTCACTCTTCCCGAGGGACTTAGAAGAATTTTGTGATATTTTTTATTAAAATGGTGTATAAGGGTATATATATAAATATATTTTATGCACTGTATATGAGCTGGCGATTTCTAAGTCTGTGGTTCCGAGAGGGGGTAACCAGGCTCACTAATAAAGGTCAAGCCACTTGGCTGCCAGAATGCCCTGCTTCAGCACAGACCAGAAAGGCATTGTGATAAGCGTATCCCCGGTATAGTCAGGGGTTAATGGGAATCCCCCCCGTCCCCCCAGTATACGCCCAGAACCATGGAACCGGTACTTGTGGTTCGGACTGTCTCCAACCAGCCATAATGTTGTGAGAGTGAAATTATGTCTAAGTCCAGCTTTGGTACATTAGAAGCAACTCTGAAACTTAACCTAAGCGTTTTTCGAAGCTACTTTTTGGCTAACTTCTTATAGGAAGGTCTAGGAGCTCTGAAAATGAACGTGCGCGTCTTTCACTCTTCCCGAGGGACTTAGAAGAATTTTGTGATATTTTTTATTAAAATGGTGTATAAGGGTATATATATAAATATATTTTATGCACTGTATATGAGCTGGCGATTTCTAAGTCTGTAGTTCCGAGAGGGGGTAACCAGGCTCACTAAAAAAGGTCAAGCTACTTGGCTGCCAGAATGCCCTGCTTCAGCACAGACCAGAAAGGCATTGTGATAAGCGTATCCCCGGTATAGTCAGGGGTTAATGGGAGTCGTCCCCGTCCCCCCAGTGTACGCCAGAACCATGGACCCGGTACTTGTGGTTCGGACTGTCTCCAACCAGCCATAATGTTGTGAGAGTGAAATTACAGCTTTGGTACATTAGAAGCAACTCTGAAACTTAACCTAAGCATTTTTCTAAGCTACTTTTGGCTAACTTCTTATAGGAAGGTCTAGGAGCTCTGAAAATGAACGTGCGCGTCTTTCACTTTTCCCGAGGGACATGGAAGAATTTTGTGATATTTTTTATTAAAATGGTGTATAAGGGTATATATATATAAATATATTTTATGCACTGTATATGAGCTGGCGATTTCTAAGTCTGTAGTTCCGAGAGGGGGTAACCAGGCTCACTAAAAAAGTTCAAGCTACTTGGCTGCCAGAATGCCCTGCTTCAGCACAGACCAGAAAGGCATTGTGATAAGCGTATCCCCGGTATAGTCAGGGGTTAATGGGAATCCCCCCCGTCCCCCCAGTATACGCCCAGAACCATGGAACCGGTACTTGTGGTTCGGACTGTCTCCAACCAGCCATAATGTTGTGAGAGTGAAATTATGTCTAAGTCCAGCTTTGGTACATTAGAAGCAACTCTGAAACTTAACCTAAGCGTTTTTCGAAGCTACTTTTTGGCTAACTTCTTATAGGAAGGTCTAGGAGCTCTGAAAATGATCGTGCGCGTCTTTCACTCTTCCCGAGGGACTTAGAAGAATTTTGTGATATTTTTTATTAAAATGGTGTATAAGGGTATATATATAAATATATTTTATGCACTGTATATGAGCTGGCGATTTCTAAGTCTGTAGTTCCGAGAGGGGGTAACCAGGCTCACTAAAAAAGGTCAAGCTACTTGGCTGCCAGAATGCCCTGCTTCAGCACAGACCAGAAAGGCATTGTGATAAGCGTATCCCCGGTATAGTCAGGGGTTAATGGGAGTCGTCCCCGTCCCCCCAGTGTACGCCAGAACCATGGACCCGGTACTTGTGGTTCGGACTGTCTCCAACCAGCCATAATGTTGTGAGAGTGAAATTACAGCTTTGGTACATTAGAAGCAACTCTGAAACTTAACCTAAGCATTTTTCTAAGCTACTTTTGGCTAACTTCTTATAGGAAGGTCTAGGAGCTCTGAAAATAAACGTGCGCGTCTTTCACTCTTCCCGAGGGACTTAGAAGAATTTTGTGATATTTTTTATTAAAATGGTGTATAAGGGTATATATATAAATATATTTTATGCACTGTATATGAGCTGGCGATTTCTAAGTCTGTAGTTCCGAGAGGGGGTAACCAGGCTCACTAAAAAAGGTCAAGCTACTTGGCTGCCAGAATGCCCTGCTTCAGCACAGACCAGAAAGGCATTGTGATAAGCGTATCCCCGGTATAGTCAGGGGTTAATGGGAGTCGTCCCCGTCCCCCCAGTGTACGCCAGAACCATGGACCCGGTACTTGTGGTTCGGACTGTCTCCAACCAGCCATAATGTTGTGAGAGTGAAATTACAGCTTTGGTACATTAGAAGCAACTCTGAAACTTAACCTAAGCATTTTTCTAAGCTACTTTTGGCTAACTTCTTATAGGAAGGTCTAGGAGCTCTGAAAATGAACGTGCGCGTCTTTCACTTTTCCCGAGGGACTTAGAAGAATTTTGTGATATTTTTTATTAAAATGGTGTATAAGGGTATATATATAAATATATTTTATGCACTGTATATGAGCTGGCGATTTCTAAGTCTGTGGTTCCGAGAGGGGGTAACCAGGCTCACTAATAAAGGTCAAGCCACTTGGCTGCCAGAATGCCCTGCTTCAGCACAGACCAGAAAGGCATTGTGATAAGCGTATCCCCGGTATAGTCAGGGGTTAATGGGAATCCCCCCCATCCCCCCAGTATACGCACAGAACCATGGACCCGGTACTTGTGGTTCGGACTCTCTCCAACCAGCCATACAGTAATGTTGTGAGAGTGAAATTATGTCTAAGTCCAGCTTTGGTACATTAGAAGCAACTCTGAAACTTAACCTAAGCGTTTTTCGAAGCTACTTTTTGGCTAACTTCTTATAGGAAGGTCTAGGAGCTCTGAAAATGAACGTGCGCGTCTTTCACTCTTCCCGAGGGACTAAGAAGAATTTTGTGATATTTTTTATTAAAATGGTGTATACAGTAAGGGTATATATATAAATATATTTTATGCACTGTATATGAGCTGGCGATTTCTAAGTCTGTAGTTCCGAGAGGGGGTAACCAGGCTCACTAATAAAGGTCAAGCCACTTGGCTGCCAGAATGCCCTGCTTCAGCACAGACCAGAAAGGCATTGTGATAAGCGTATCCCCGGTATAGTCAGGGGTTAATGGGAGTCCCCCCCGTCCCCCCAGTATACGCCCAGAACCATGGACCCGGTACTTGTGGTTCGGACTGTCTCCAACCAGCCATAATGTTGTGAGAGTGAAATTATGTCTAAGTCCAGCTTTGGTACATTAGAAGCAACTCTGAAACTTAACCTAAGCGTTTTTCGAAGCTACTTTTTGGCTAACTTCTTATAGGAAGGTCTAGGAGCTCTGAAAATGAACGTGCGCGTCTTTCACTCTTCCCGAGGGACTTAGAAGAATTTTGTGATATTTTTTATTAAAATGGTGTATAAGGGTATATATATAAATATATTTTATGCACTGTATATGAGCTGGCGATTTCTAAGTCTGTGGTTCCGAGAGGGGGTAACCAGGCTCACTAATAAAGGTCAAGCCACTTGGCTGCCAGAATGCCCTGCTTCAGCACAGACCAGAAAGGCATTGTGATAAGCGTATCCCCGGTATAGTCAGGGGTTAATGGGAATCCCCCCCGTCCCCCCAGTATACGCCCAGAACCATGGAACCGGTACTTGTGGTTCGGACTGTCTCCAACCAGCCATAATGTTGTGAGAGTGAAATTATGTCTAAGTCCAGCTTTGGTACATTAGAAGCAACTCTGAAACTTAACCTAAGCGTTTTTCGAAGCTACTTTTTGGCTAACTTCTTATAGGAAGGTCTAGGAGCTCTGAAAATGAACGTGCGCGTCTTTCACTCTTCCCGAGGGACTTAGAAGAATTTTGTGATATTTTTTATTAAAATGGTGTATAAGGGTATGTATATAAATATATTTTATGCACTGTATATGAGCTGGCGATTTCTAAGTCTGTGGTTCCGAGAGGGGGTAACCAGGCTCACTAATAAAGGTCAAGCCACTTGGCTGCCAGAATGCCCTGCTTCAGCACAGACCAGAAAGGCATTGTGATAAGCGTATCCCCGGTATAGTCAGGGGTTAATGGGAATCCCCCCCGTCCCCCCAGTATACGCCCAGAACCATGGAACCGGTACTTGTGGTTCGGACTGTCTCCAACCAGCCATAATGTTGTGAGAGTGAAATTATGTCTAAGTCCAGCTTTGGTACATTAGAAGCAACTCTGAAACTTAACCTAAGCGTTTTTCGAAGCTACTTTTTGGCTAACTTCTTATAGGAAGGTCTAGGAGCTCTGAAAATGAACGTGCGCGTCTTTCACTCTTCCCGAGGGACTTAGAAGAATTTTGTGATATTTTTTATTAAAATGGTGTATAAGGGTATATATATAAATATATTTTATGCACTGTATATGAGCTGGCGATTTCTAAGTCTGTAGTTCCGAGAGGGGGTAACCAGGCTCACTAAAAAAGGTCAAGCTACTTGGCTGCCAGAATGCCCTGCTTCAGCACAGACCAGAAAGGCATTGTGATAAGCGTATCCCCGGTATAGTCAGGGGTTAATGGGAGTCGTCCCCGTCCCCCCAGTGTACGCCAGAACCATGGACCCGGTACTTGTGGTTCGGACTGTCTCCAACCAGCCATAATGTTGTGAGAGTGAAATTACAGCTTTGGTACATTAGAAGCAACTCTGAAACTTAACCTAAGCATTTTTCTAAGCTACTTTTGGCTAACTTCTTATAGGAAGGTCTAGGAGCTCTGAAAATGAACGTGCGCGTCTTTCACTTTTCCCGAGGGACATAGAAGAATTTTGTGATATTTTTTATTAAAATGGTGTATAAGGGTATATATATAAATATATTTTATGCACTGTATATGAGCTGGCGATTTCTAAGTCTGTAGTTCCGAGAGGGGGTAACCAGGCTCACTAAAAAAGGTCAAGCTACTTGGCTGCCAGAATGCCCTGCTTCAGCACAGACCAGAAAGGCATTGTGATAAGCGTATCCCCGGTATAGTCAGGGGTTAATGGGAATCCCCCCCGTCCCCCCAGTATACGCCCAGAACCATGGAACCGGTACTTGTGGTTCGGACTGTCTCCAACCAGCCATAATGTTGTGAGAGTGAAATTATGTCTAAGTCCAGCTTTGGTACATTAGAAGCAACTCTGAAACTTAACCTAAGCGTTTTTCGAAGCTACTTTTTGGCTAACTTCTTATAGGAAGGTCTAGGAGCTCTGAAAATGATCGTGCGCGTCTTTCACTCTTCCCGAGGGACTTAGAAGAATTTTGTGATATTTTTTATTAAAATGGTGTATAAGGGTATATATATAAATATATTTTATGCACTGTATATGAGCTGGCGATTTCTAAGTCTGTAGTTCCGAGAGGGGGTAACCAGGCTCACTAAAAAAGGTCAAGCTACTTGGCTGCCAGAATGCCCTGCTTCAGCACAGACCAGAAAGGCATTGTGATAAGCGTATCCCCGGTATAGTCAGGGGTTAATGGGAGTCGTCCCCGTCCCCCCAGTGTACGCCAGAACCATGGACCCGGTACTTGTGGTTCGAACTGTCTCCAACCAGCCATAATGTTGTGAGAGTGAAATTACAGCTTTGGTACATTAGAAGCAACTCTGAAACTTAACCTAAGCATTTTTCTAAGCTACTTTTGGCTAACTTCTTATAGGAAGGTCTAGGAGCTCTGAAAATAAACGTGCGCGTCTTTCACTCTTCCCGAGGGACTTAGAAGAATTTTGTGATATTTTTTATTAAAATGGTGTATAAGGGTATATATATAAATATATTTTATGCACTGTATATGAGCTGGCGATTTCTAAGTCTGTAGTTCCGAGAGGGGGTAACCAGGCTCACTAAAAAAGGTCAAGCTACTTGGCTGCCAGAATGCCCTGCTTCAGCACAGACCAGAAAGGCATTGTGATAAGCGTATCCCCGGTATAGTCAGGGGTTAATGGGAGTCGTCCCCGTCCCCCCAGTGTACGCCAGAACCATGGACCCGGTACTTGTGGTTCGGACTGTCTCCAACCAGCCATAATGTTGTGAGAGTGAAATTACAGCTTTGGTACATTAGAAGCAACTCTGAAACTTAACCTAAGCATTTTTCTAAGCTACTTTTGGCTAACTTCTTATAGGAAGGTCTAGGAGCTCTGAAAATGAACGTGCGCGTCTTTCACTTTTCCCGAGGGACTTAGAAGAATTTTGTGATATTTTTTATTAAAATGGTGTATAAGGGTATATATATAAATATATTTTATGCACTGTATATGAGCTGGCGATTTCTAAGTCTGTGGTTCCGAGAGGGGGTAACCAGGCTCACTAATAAAGGTCAAGCCACTTGGCTGCCAGAATGCCCTGCTTCAGCACAGACCAGAAAGGCATTGTGATAAGCGTATCCCCGGTATAGTCAGGGGTTAATGGGAATCCCCCCCATCCCCCCAGTATACGCACAGAACCATGGACCCGGTACTTGTGGTTCGGACTGTCTCCAACCAGCCATAATGTTGTGAGAGTGAAATTACAGCTTTGGTACATTAGAAGCAACTCTGAAACTTAACCTAAGCATTTTTCTAAGCTACTTTTGGCTAACTTCTTATAGGAAGGTCTAGGAGCTCTGAAAATGAACGTGCGCGTCTTTCACTCTTCCCGAGGGACTTAGAAGAATTTTGTGATATTTTTTATTAAAATGGTGTATAAGGGTATATATATAAATATATTTTATGCACTGTATATGAGCTGGCGATTTCTAAGTCTGTAGTTCCGAGAGGGGGTAACCAGGCTCACTAAAAAAGGTCAAGCTACTTGGCTGCCAGAATGCCCTGCTTCAGCACAGACCAGAAAGGCATTGTGATAAGCGTATCCCCGGTATAGTCAGGGGTTAATGGGAGTCGTCCCCGTCCCCCCAGTGTACGCCAGAACCATGGACCCGGTACTTGTGGTTCGGACTGTCTCCAACCAGCCATAATGTTGTGAGAGTGAAATTACAGCTTTGGTACATTAGAAGCAACTCTGAAACTTAACCTAAGCATTTTTCTAAGCTACTTTTGGCTAACTTCTTATAGGAAGGTCTAGGAGCTCTGAAAATGAACGTGCGCGTCTTTCACTTTTCCCGAGGGACTTAGAAGAATTTTGTGATATTTTTTATTAAAATGGTGTATAAGGGTATATATATAAATATATTTTATGCACTGTATATGAGCTGGCGATTTCTAAGTCTGTAGTTCCGAGAGGGGGTAACCAGGCTCACTAAAAAAGTTCAAGCTACTTGGCTGCCAGAATGCCCTGCTTCAGCACAGACCAGAAAGGCATTGTGATAAGCGTATCCCCGGTATAGTCAGGGGTTAATGGGAACCCCCCCGTCCCCCCAGTATACGCCCAGAACCATGGAACCGGTACTTGTGGTTCGGACTGTCTCCAACCAGCCATAATGTTGTGAGAGTGAAATTATGTCTAAGTCCAGCTTTGGTACATTAGAAGCAACTCTGAAACTTAACCTAAGCGTTTTTCGAAGCTACTTTTTGGCTAACTTCTTATAGGAAGGTCTAGGAGCTCTGAAAATGATCGTGCGCGTCTTTCACTCTTCCCGAGGGACTTAGAAGAATTTTGTGATATTTTTTATTAAAATGGTGTATAAGGGTATATATATAAATATATTTTATGCACTGTATATGAGCTGGCGATTTCTAAGTCTGTAGTTCCGAGAGGGGGTAACCAGGCTCACTAAAAAGGTCAAGCTACTTGGCTGCCAGAATGCCCTGCTTCAGCACAGACCAGAAAGGCATTGTGATAAGCGTATCCCCGGTATAGTCAGGGGTTAATGGGAGTCGTCCCCGTCCCCCCAGTGTACGCCAGAACCATGGACCCGGTACTTGTGGTTCGGACTGTCTCCAACCAGCCATAATGTTGTGAGAGTGAAATTACAGCTTTGGTACATTAGAAGCAACTCTGAAACTTAACCTAAGCATTTTTCTAAGCTACTTTTGGCTAACTTCTTATAGGAAGGTCTAGGAGCTCTGAAAATGAACGTGCGCGTCTTTCACTTTTCCCGAGGGACTTAGAAGAATTTTGTGATATTTTTTATTAAAATGGTGTATAAGGGTATATATATAAATATATTTTATGCACTGTATATGAGCTGGCGATTTCTAAGTCTGTAGTTCCGAGAGGGGGTAACCAGGCTCACTAAAAAAGTTCAAGCTACTTGGCTGCCAGAATGCCCTGCTTCAGCACAGACCAGAAAGGCATTGTGATAAGCGTATCCCCGGTATAGTCAGGGGTTAATGGGAATCCCCCCCGTCCCCCCAGTATACGCCCAGAACCATGGAACCGGTACTTGTGGTTCGGACTGTCTCCAACCAGCCATAATGTTGTGAGAGTGAAATTATGTCTAAGTCCAGCTTTGGTACATTAGAAGCAACTCTGAAACTTAACCTAAGCGTTTTTCGAAGCTACTTTTTGGCTAACTTCTTATAGGAAGGTCTAGGAGCTCTGAAAATGATCGTGCGCGTCTTTCACTCTTCCCGAGGGACTTAGAAGAATTTTGTGATATTTTTTATTAAAATGGTGTATAAGGGTATATATATAAATATATTTTATGCACTGTATATGAGCTGGCGATTTCTAAGTCTGTAGTTCCGAGAGGGGGTAACCAGGCTCACTAAAAAAGGTCAAGCTACTTGGCTGCCAGAATGCCCTGCTTCAGCACAGACCAGAAAGGCATTGTGATAAGCGTATCCCCGGTATAGTCAGGGGTTAATGGGAGTCGTCCCCGTCCCCCCAGTGTACGCCAGAACCATGGACCCGGTACTTGTGGTTCGGACTGTCTCCAACCAGCCATAATGTTGTGAGAGTGAAATTACAGCTTTGGTACATTAGAAGCAACTCTGAAACTTAACCTAAGCATTTTTCTAAGCTACTTTTGGCTAACTTCTTATAGGAAGGTCTAGGAGCTCTGAAAATGAACGTGCGCGTCTTTCACTCTTCCCGAGGGACTTAGAAGAATTTTGTGATATTTTTTATTAAAATGGTGTATAAGGGTATATATATAAATATATTTTATGCACTGTATATGAGCTGGCGATTTCTAAGTCTGTAGTTCCGAGAGGGGGTAACCAGGCTCACTAAAAAAGTTCAAGCTACTTGGCTGCCAGAATGCCCTGCTTCAGCACAGACCAGAAAGGCATTGTGATAAGCGTATCCCCGGTATAGTCAGGGGTTAATGGGAATCCCCCCCGTCCCCCCAGTATACGCCCAGAACCATGGAACCGGTACTTGTGGTTCGGACTGTCTCCAACCAGCCATAATGTTGTGAGAGTGAAATTATGTCTAAGTCCAGCTTTGGTACATTAGAAGCAACTCTGAAACTTAACCTAAGCGTTTTTCGAAGCTACTTTTTGGCTAACTTCTTATAGGAAGGTCTAGGAGCTCTGAAAATGAACGTGCGTGTCTTTCACTCTTCCCGAGGGACTTAGAAGAATTTTGTGATATTTTTTATTAAAATGGTGTATAAGGGTATATATATAAATATATTTTATGCACTGTATATGAGCTGGCGATTTCTAAGTCTGTAGTTCCGAGAGGGGGTAACCAGGCTCACTAAAAAAGGTCAAGCTACTTGGCTGCCAGAATGCCCTGCTTCAGCACAGACCAGAAAGGCATTGTGATAAGCGTATCCCCGGTATAGTCAGGGGTTAATGGGAGTCGTCCCCGTCCCCCCAGTGTACGCCAGAACCATGGACCCGGTACTTGTGGTTCGAACTGTCTCCAACCAGCCATAATGTTGTGAGAGTGAAATTACAGCTTTGGTACATTAGAAGCAACTCTGAAACTTAACCTAAGCATTTTTCTAAGCTACTTTTGGCTAACTTCTTATAGGAAGGTCTAGGAGCTCTGAAAATAAACGTGCGCGTCTTTCACTCTTCCCGAGGGACTTAGAAGAATTTTGTGATATTTTTTATTAAAATGGTGTATAAGGGTATATATATAAATATATTTTATGCACTGTATATGAGCTGGCGATTTCTAAGTCTGTAGTTCCGAGAGGGGGTAACCAGGCTCACTAAAAAAGGTCAAGCTACTTGGCTGCCAGAATGCCCTGCTTCAGCACAGACCAGAAAGGCATTGTGATAAGCGTATCCCCGGTATAGTCAGGGGTTAATGGGAATCCCCCCCATCCCCCCAGTATACGCACAGAACCATGGACCCGGTACTTGTGGTTCGGACTCTCTCCAACCAGCCATACAGTAATGTTGTGAGAGTGAAATTATGTCTAAGTCCAGCTTTGGTACATTAGAAGCAACTCTGAAACTTAACCTAAGCGTTTTTCGAAGCTACTTTTTGGCTAACTTCTTATAGGAAGGTCTAGGAGCTCTGAAAATGAACGTGCGCGTCTTTCACTCTTCCCGAGGGACTAAGAAGAATTTTGTGATATTTTTTATTAAAATGGTGTATACAGTAAGGGTATATATATAAATATATTTTATGCACTGTATATGAGCTGGCGATTTCTAAGTCTGTAGTTCCGAGAGGGGGTAACCAGGCTCACTAATAAAGGTCAAGCCACTTGGCTGCCAGAATGCCCTGCTTCAGCACAGACCAGAAAGGCATTGTGATAAGCGTATCCCCGGTATAGTCAGGGGTTAATGGGAGTCCCCCCCGTCCCCCCAGTATACGCCCAGAACCATGGACCCGGTACTTGTGGTTCGGACTGTCTCCAACCAGCCATAATGTTGTGAGAGTGAAATTATGTCTAAGTCCAGCTTTGGTACATTAGAAGCAACTCTGAAACTTAACCTAAGCGTTTTTCGAAGCTACTTTTTGGCTAACTTCTTATAGGAAGGTCTAGGAGCTCTGAAAATGAACGTGCGCGTCTTTCACTCTTCCCGAGGGACTTAGAAGAATTTTGTGATATTTTTTATTAAAATGGTGTATAAGGGTATATATATAAATATATTTTATGCACTGTATATGAGCTGGCGATTTCTAAGTCTGTGGTTCCGAGAGGGGGTAACCAGGCTCACTAATAAAGGTCAAGCCACTTGGCTGCCAGAATGCCCTGCTTCAGCACAGACCAGAAAGGCATTGTGATAAGCGTATCCCCGGTATAGTCAGGGGTTAATGGGAATCCCCCCCGTCCCCCCAGTATACGCCCAGAACCATGGAACCGGTACTTGTGGTTCGGACTGTCTCCAACCAGCCATAATGTTGTGAGAGTGAAATTATGTCTAAGTCCAGCTTTGGTACATTAGAAGCAACTCTGAAACTTAACCTAAGCGTTTTTCGAAGCTACTTTTTGGCTAACTTCTTATAGGAAGGTCTAGGAGCTCTGAAAATGAACGTGCGCGTCTTTCACTCTTCCCGAGGGACTTAGAAGAATTTTGTGATATTTTTTATTAAAATGGTGTATAAGGGTATATATATAAATATATTTTATGCACTGTATATGAGCTGGCGATTTCTAAGTCTGTAGTTCCGAGAGGGGGTAACCAGGCTCACTAAAAAAGGTCAAGCTACTTGGCTGCCAGAATGCCCTGCTTCAGCACAGACCAGAAAGGCATTGTGATAAGCGTATCCCCGGTATAGTCAGGGGTTAATGGGAGTCGTCCCCGTCCCCCCAGTGTACGCCAGAACCATGGACCCGGTACTTGTGGTTCGGACTGTCTCCAACCAGCCATAATGTTGTGAGAGTGAAATTACAGCTTTGGTACATTAGAAGCAACTCTGAAACTTAACCTAAGCATTTTTCTAAACTACTTTTGGCTAACTTCTTATAGGAAGGTCTAGGAGCTCTGAAAATGAACGTGCGCGTCTTTCACTCTTCCCGAGGGACTTAGAAGAATTTTGTGATATTTTTTATTAAAATGGTGTATAAGGGTATATATATAAATATATTTTATGCACTGTATATGAGCTGGCGATTTCTAAGTCTGTAGTTCCGAGAGGGGGTAACCAGGCTCACTAAAAAAGGTCAAGCTACTTGGCTGCCAGAATGCCCTGCTTCAGCACAGACCAGAAAGGCATTGTGATAAGCGTATCCCCGGTATAGTCAGGGGTTAATGGGAATCCCCCCCGTCCCCCCAGTGTACGCCAGAACCATGGACCCGGTACTTGTGGTTCGGACTGTCTCCAACCAGCCATAATGTTGTGAGAGTGAAATTACAGCTTTGGTACATTAGAAGCAACTCTGAAACTTAACCTAAGCATTTTTCTAAGCTACTTTTTGGCTAACTTCTTATAGGAAGGTCTAGGAGCTCTGAAAATGAACGTGCGCGTCTTTCACTCTTCCCGAGGGACTTAGAAGAATTTTGTGATATTTTTTATTAAAATGGTGTATAAGGGTATATATATATAAATATATTTTATGCACTGTATATGAGCTGGCGATTTCTAAGTCTGTAGTTCCGAGAGGGGGTAACCAGGCTCACTAAAAAAGGTCAAGCTACTTGGCTGCCAGAATGCCCTGCTTCAGCACAGACCAGAAAGGCATTGTGATAAGCGTATCCCCGGTATAGTCAGGGGTTAATGGGAGTCGTCCCCGTCCCCCCAGTGTACGCCAGAACCATGGACCCGGTACTTGTGGTTCGGACTGTCTCCAACCAGCCATAATGTTGTGAGAGTGAAATTACAGCTTTGGTACATTAGAAGCAACTCTGAAACTTAACCTAAGCGTTTTTCGAAGCTACTTTTTGGCTTTCTTCTTATAGGAAGGTCTAGGAGCTCTGAAAATGAACGTGCGCGTCTTTCACTCTTCCCGAGGGACTTAGAAGAATTTTGTGATATTTTTTATTAAAATGGTGTATAAGGGTATATATATAAATATATTTTATGCACTGTATATGAGCTGGCGATTTCTAAGTTTGTAGTTCCGAGAGGGGGTAACCAGGCACACTAATAAAGGTCAAGCCACTTGGCTGCCAGAATGCCCTGCTTCAGCACAGACCAGAAAGGCATTGTGATAAGCGTATCCCCGGTATAGTCAGGGGTTAATGGGAGTCCCCCCCGTCCCCCCAGTATACGCCCAGAACCATGGACCCGGTACTTGTGGTTCGAACTGTCTCCAACCAGCCATAATGTTGTGAGAGTGAAATTATGTCTAAGTCCAGCTTCGGTACATTAGAAGCAACTCTGAAACTTAACCTAAGCTTTATTCGAAGCTACTTTTTGGCTAACTTCTTATAGGAAGGTCTAGGAGCTCTGAAAATGAACGTGCGCATCTTTCACTCTTCCCGAGGGACTTAGAAGAATTTTGTGATATTTTTTATTAAAATGGTGTATAAGGGTATATATATAAATATATTTTATGCACTGTATATGAGCTGGCGATTTCTAAGTCTGTGGTTCCGAGAGGGGGTAACCAGGCTCACTAATAAAGGTCAAGCCACTTGGCTGCCAGAATGCCCTGCTTCAGCACAGACCAGAAAGGCATTGTGATAAGCGTATCCCCGGTATAGTCAGGGGTTAATGGGAGTCCCCCCCGTCCCCCCAGTATACGCCCAGAACCATGGACCCGGTACTTGTGGTTCGAACTGTCTCCAACCAGCCATAATGTTGTGAGAGTGAAATTATGTCTAAGTCCAGCTTTGGTACATTAGAAGCAACTCTGAAACTTAACCTAAGCGTTTTTCGAAGCTACTTTTTGGCTAACTTCTTATAGGAAGGTCTAGGAGCTCTGAAAATGAACGTGCGCGTCTTTCACTCTTCCCGAGGGACTTAGAAGAATTTTGTGATATTTTTTATTAAAATGGTGTATAAGGGTATATATATAAATATATTTTATGCACTGTATATGAGCTGGCGATTTCTAAGTCTGTAGTTCCGAGAGGGGGTAACCAGGCTCACTAAAAAAGGTCAAGCTACTTGGCTGCCAGAATGCCCTGCTTCAGCACAGACCAGAAAGGCATTGTGATAAGCGTATCCCCGGTATAGTCAGGGGTTAATGGGAGTCGTCCCCGTCCCCCCAGTGTACGCCAGAACCATGGACCCGGTACTTGTGGTTCGGACTGTCTCCAACCAGCCATAATGTTGTGAGAGTGAAATAATAGCTTTGGTACATTAGAAGCAACTCTGAAACTTAACCTAAGCATTTTTCTAAGCTACTTTTTGGCTAACTTCTTATAGGAAGGTCTAGGAGCTCTGAAAATGAACGTGCGCGTCTTTCACTCTTCCCGAGGGACTTAGAAGAATTTTGTGATATTTTTTATTAAAATGGTGTATAAGGGTATATATATATAAATATATTTTATGCACTGTATATGAGCTGGCGATTTCTAAGTTTGTAGTTCCGAGAGGGGGTAACCAGGCACACTAATAAAGGTCAAGCCACTTGGCTGCCAGAATGCCCTGCTTCAGCACAGACCAGAAAGGCATTGTGATAAGCGTATCCCCGGTATAGTCAGGGGTTAATGGGAGTCCCCCCCGTCCCCCCAGTATACGCCCAGAACCATGGACCCGGTACTTGTGGTTCGAACTGTCTCCAACCAGCCATAATGTTGTGAGAGTGAAATTATGTCTAAGTCCAGCTTCGGTACATTAGAAGCAACTCTGAAACTTAACCTAAGCGTTTTTCGAAGCTACTTTTTGGCTAACTTCTTATAGGAAGGTCTAGGAGCTCTGAAAATGAACGTGCGCATCTTTCACTCTTCCCGAGGGACTTAGAAGAATTTTGTGATATTTTTTATTAAAATGGTGTATAAGGGTATATACAGTATATAAATATATTTTATGCACTGTATATGAGCTGGCGATTTCTAAGTCTGTAGTTCCGAGAGGGGGTAACCAGGCTCACTAAAAAAGGTCAAGCTACTTGGCTGCCAGAATGCCCTGCTTCAGCACAGACCAGAAAGGCATTGTGATAAGCGTATCCCCGGTATAGTCAGGGGTTAATGGGAGTCGTCCCCGTCCCCCCAGTGTACGCCAGAACCATGGACCCGGTACTTGTGGTTCGGACTGTCTCCAACCAGCCATAATGTTGTGAGAGTGAAATTACAGCTTTGGTACATTAGAAGCAACTCTGAAACTTAACCTAAGCATTTTTCTAAGCTACTTTTTGGCTAACTTCTTATAGGAAGGTCTAGGAGCTCTGAAAATG
>NW_027455786.1:0-30954 GCF_040206685.1 Ascaphus truei
GCCAAATGGCTTCGGCTGTGTTAGGGGTTTTAAAGTCCTTGGTTTCTCAGCCATGTTTAAATTCTCCTGTGTCACGGCCCACGTGACTGGAAAATGTAAACATAGCAGGGGGATACTGGCACCCCATACAAAGACCTGTAACTAGAGAAGCAGGGGGCCCCAGAGGCTGAAAAGAATGGGTTAAACCCCTGCTTCATTACTGTGTTATCAAAATAAAATAAAAGTAGTGGCTAGCCACTAAGGCAAAGTAGGGGTGAAGCCAGAGATCCTGGTTTATTGGGAGTAGAGCGGGTGGGTGAAGGGGGTAGTTTCCCCAGGGTGGGTGCTCAGATCTACCGCAAATGATGTGGGAGGGATTAACCCCTTTATTACCTTAGCGGTAGTAACCGCTATGATAATGAATGGGTTAACCCCTCCCACTACCCACCCAAGAGGCCTAACCACCCACCCTGATGCAACTACCCCCTACACCCACCCCATCTATTCCAATAAACATTACAATTTAATTCAAACACCAAAACATTACATTGAACAACTTCCCCCCCCCCCCTCCAACACATACAGTACAGTAATGGCACATTTGCCCATTAAAAAAAATAAAACATAACCAAAACATTACAATACCTAGCCAGCATATAGTAAATTAACGTTTTACTTATGCATGCCAGGATGAAAGCCGTCCTAGTATTACGCATCACTCTCATCGTCCTCTTCTTCATTGTGCACAGACAGTAAAATTTAAATAAAAAACTACTGCCGACTAACCCTTTAATAAACTTAGCGGTTATTAACCACTATGGTAATTAAGGGTTTAACCCCTCCTCCCGCTTCCCACTTTGGAGACTTAACCAAACCCCCTGGGGCAACTACCCCCACCCCTTTTACCCATAATGTGTTTTGCCACAATGACCATGAATGGACAAGCCACAAATAAAAATATCCTTGCACCAAATAAAATACGTGACTTTTAATAAAAAACAAGTGGACTAAAATAAGCGCTAGACCTGATAATAAGTGCAGTGCACAAAAAGCAGCCTGGTGATCTAATGTGGGTAAAATCTCAAATAATGCCCAAAAAACAATTAAAAATACAAAAATAGAAATATACCTGGCGCATGTGAAAGATAATCAATAAACAGTGATAACATATAAATTGTGTGACCATAAATATATAACCAAAAGTGGTGATGATTATCTAGAGTCCAATAAAAGGATATGATGGTATATGGAATGAATAGAGTACTTTTCTTCAGTGATAATCAAAGATACACTCAGGGCTCTATGCAGTAAGCGTTGATAAGGGTTTTTTCGCCATTTTATAGCCAAAATTGGGTTTGAGATTCAGTAAGCGCCGATATGTGCTTGATTTCGGCAGGTTTCGTAGCCGATAATTTTGTTATGGCCAGTCTGCTGTCGATAAGCCTGTTTTCGGCACTTATCGCCACTTTTTTAAATCGGCTGTATTCAAGTAGCAAAATCAGCTTATCGGGGCTGATCGGCACTAAGAAATTGAGATGTTATGGCCAATTTCTCCCGCCAACTAAAGTTGGCAAGTTGGAGGGGAGAACGATCGCTAAGGCTGCCGGAACGGCACTTAGAAAAAAAAAATCATCTGCACAAAAATGGAGTCAATGGAGCGGGGACGTATAACATTATAGTACAGTTTACGTTCCATTGCTCACAATACAAATGTGATTAGCATTACAGTGTGGGGGCCATTCACTGCATTGTGTCACACCTGACGTGTATTATTTCATTTACATTGTACTTTTAGATGTTTTCTTCATTTGCGTGTCACATTACTCATCATGTGATGATGTGACAAGGGAAAAACCTATACTCAACTCTTAAAGGAGAACCTCACATCATATCACACATTTTACTGAACTGAGCGACAATTCTTTATATGATGTTACACATGTCACACATCTAACACATACACCGTATATTCATGTTGCTTTACATTACACAATGCTTGTAATGTGTAACGCATCTTTAAACGTTCATGTACATCTTTCTTCTCATGTTTACATGTACTTTGGGTCCTCCCTTTTTTCATGACGTCACTTATTGGACACTCAATTACATTGCATGTTCACATTGTAACCGTTGCATTACAAGCACTTCAACCTAACTTATACACACATGTACAGTAATTAATCATTGTGACACCTTTCAAACTGATTCTATAGCAACTATCCTCATTACATAAATGTATGCATATGCACACGAGAATTCATTGTTGTGAACATGTGACAATAACATGGCTAATTACACATGTTGCAGCAAACATTTTCCACGGAAATCTCAGGCTTTTTGTCTATTTACATGACTGACTGTTGCGTTCAGAAGTATTACATGCATTGCACATTACACTCATAATTGTCAAACAATGTTTGTACAAAGCTTCACGTTACATCATTGGCAAATATCATGATTGCCTGCTCAATACACAGAACAAATAATTTTTTGATCAAATGGACACAGCTTGTGAGCAAAGTACTTTAATATGTTAATGTAACACCTTGCTTTTTACTATGTCACCTGACATCATCACATATCTATTTAAAGGACGCCCATTCACAGCTACTCATTTCAAAATGTTGCGATTGTTTAGGAGACGGAGGAACATTCTTTTTCATGACATGCTTGCTGATGAAGAGAATGACATAGGGCAAGGGAGGGACAGAGCCAGGGACAGTGACAGGGGCAGGCACGCGGATACGACAGGGACAGGGAGAGGGACAGGCCGAGGGACAGGTAGAGGGACAGGAGATCAGAGGAGAAGACAGAGGAGACAAGTTGTGCCTCGTCCGCGTGTGTACAGGGAGAGAACCCTGTTAGATGGGATGAGTGAGGAGGAGATAGTAAGTCGCTATCGTTTGAGTTCAGCAGCAATCTTATCTCTTTATGAAGAGATAAGGGAAGATTTAGATTTTTTCCCAGCCAGAGGTCGTGCAGTCCCTGGGCTTGTTAAAATGCTGTGCTCATTACATTATCTTGCTTCCGCGTCATTCCATACAACTGTGGGCATAGTGGGCGGGGTCTCGCAATCTACATTCTCGCGGGCCTTTACCCAGTTTCTCTATGCACTCAATAGACGCGCTAGGAATTATATTCATTTTCCTACAGAGGCGACAGAGTGGCTGGAAGTCAGGAATGGCTTTTATAATATAGCAGGGATACCATGTGTGCTGGGTGCAATCGATTGCACACATGTTGCTTTGATTGCACCTAGTCAGAGTGAGCATGTTTACCGTAATCGTAAGCACTACCATTCACTCAATGTACAGGTGGTATGTGATGCCACGATGAGGATAATGCATGTGGTACCCAAATTCCCTGGTTCCAGTCACGATTCCTCTATCCTGAGGAACTCTTCAGTCTTCCATGCGTTCGAAGAGGGACATTTTGAACATGGTTGGCTGCTGGGTGAGTACACATTTGGATGTTGTAACACAAAACACTTTTTTCTTTAGGAATGTTTTCATTGTAGAATCTTATCACTAATGTAAGCTTATGTGTGCTCCATTGATTATAGGTGACTCAGGATACGGAATTAGGCCGTGGCTCTTGACTCCGGTGCTAAACCCTCAAACTGAAGCAGAGGAGAGGTACAATGCAGCCCATATCTCTACAAGATCTGTTATAGAGAGGACATTTGGCCTACTCAAGACCAGATTTAGGTGTCTCGACAGAACTGGTGGGGCTCTTCTATACAAGCCTCAAAAAGTGTCTGATATTATTATTGCCTGTTGCATTTTGCACAATGTGGCACTCAGACACAATGTACAATCAGACATAGCTGAGCCTTTGGTAGACGAGCATCCCACCCATGTAGCTGCTGAAAATGAACAAACAGCCAGTGGTGGCCAGACACGCCAGAATCTCATCAATTCCTTTTTTTCTTGTAAGTAAAAACATATGTTCCTAGTACTACTTTTATAGATTAATTATGTTATATTAACAATAATGTTTCTTTATATAACCTTCTGTTAGGACACAGATGAATATGGGTTGCACACCTTTCTTTTCTCTGCTGTGTGCACAAAGGGATGTGGCACCGGTATGTTATTGTTGCACAGGTTATATAATCCCTCTTCAATTGTACATTAGTTGTGTGTATGTGAATACAACTGGGGTAACAAAGCACTAATATTTTAGCATTGTGTTGTTCCTTATGCTAACACAATACACATAGTATGGCCATAGTCATTCATTCTTGCAGTATGGTTACATACAATGTTATTGTTGCAGTGTAACATGTACATCCATATGATGAGTACACCAGGCTGCTTTACATTTTGAATGTCATTAAATACACATGGTGTTGCACATTTAACACCAAATACACACTTTGCTGTGTTGCTTACGGTACTGAAGATGGCATGTCAATGTTTGCCATTTATATATTGTTCCATTGCATTATAGGTATATCTCCAGTATGACTGATCATGGTATGTATATTTGCTAACATCTCTCATAAGATGTGCCTACCTCAATATTCGTATAAGTATTTGAATTAAAAAACCAACATATTGGTAAACGATAAATGTTACATACATGTACTTTCTGTATCATGTACATGCATTTACCTACTAATGAGGTTTAATGTGCATTGTATTATAAAATGATTACTCCCATTTCATCACATTTCATGTATGTTCCCTTATAATTTCCATTAATGTAATATAGAGGTGTTTGGAGAGAAGGGGATAACTGTAGATATTTTTTTACTTACGGGAGCTCATTAATCACGGATGCAATTGACTGATCATAACACTCCATGCATGAATGCCTGTAATCAAAGCAATGCGTTGTACATCTTATATTTAGCAATGTAGGTGATTATTAATGCTATTAATTATTTGTCAACATTAATTAAACATTGTCACATGTGTATGTATAAGTCACACATGTGTGTTGATGTGACCTACATGTAACAAGTGTCAAACTGTTATCAAAACCACAATTGTGTCAGAAATGTAAGTGTAATTTTGCATTAATAATTACCCACAATCACAATGTTCTTAATATATTTGGAATGTCATTGACGTTACTTCATCATTATCATGATGATAATGAACAAGTATTCTCAAAATATAAACGTCAATCACATGCACATTAGCTTAGGCACACTTTTTAAGACACCTGTTTGTGTCTGTATCAATTTGTTTATGATCCATGTATAACACCGACAAATGATAACAGCAGGTTTACTGTATTATGGTAGCTTATATCATCATATTGACTGTACTATTTATGTTTAGAAAGTTTAATGAACACAGTAAACTATACTTAGCTTGTTACATGAAATATACACATAAACGTACTTCATTACATGATGTTGATGTAATATTCATAACATCATGCATTGTAGGGGACCACAACATCTTGCCAATAACTTTATCTCCCTGTGCCTCAAGCACCAAAAAATAGATTGTAAGCTCCACGGGGCAGGGACCTCAGCCTGCAAAATGTCTCTGTAAAGCGCTATGTACAACTAGTAGCGCTATACAAGAACATACTATTATTATTATTATTATTATTATGATTACATAGTTTCGACAGTCATACGTTCCATTACACAATAGAATACACAAATGTGTTAGCAGAGTGGGAATGGTCGTTATATATAAAACACACCATTCCATAAAATGTTAGTAGTAATTAAAGAACACTCAAGATAAATTCTAGCTGCACTTTTTTGCAACATCATTATGTTAATTAAGTTCTTATGCAATATAGGCATAAGGGTATCACATTTTTAATTGTTTGTTAGTAAGCGCTGCAAGCAATATAAAATTAGTTCCATATGTAGTATAGTAGTCGGTGGCTCCTCGTCACAATCATCTCATATAAAGTTTGACTCTTCTGAAATCATACATTGATCCGATTGTATCTTGGCCGACATCTCTGAAATACAGCAAACACATGATGGTCAAAGATGGCACCTTAATATATATGTATCCGTGACAACGCGTTACACATCTCTATATGATTGTAAGATAGACACGTCACTCAGTTATATGTTACAAGTACAACTATACATCATTATGTATTCGTTTGTAAAATTAGTAGCACGCATAACTATGTATATGAAGTTAACGTTGGGTGTATACTTAAAAATGTGCACGCACATCTTACTGTGCGCGCGCACTTCACGCTTGGGTCGACTAAGTGTTAGCGCATGCGCATAACAATGCGTACGTTGTGCATTCAATAGATGTTGTAAATACCATTCACCATAAAATATTTATTTCAAATACAATGAAGGAGAAACTACATTCGTTCTAAACGAGTACATCTCTAATCTTTTTAAACAGACGTGTGTGGACAAAAATCACGGCCGATAACACAATGCGCAAATGCAATACGTGTGACCTCATGTTAAGCCGGCGTGAAGCGCACGCAAACACTCCTCCCACTCAAGTAACATTCGGCTAACGCCCAGTGCACGCCCACAAACACATACGCGCACGCATGACACAGTGCAGTTACCGTAACTATAACAAAACAACACAGCCAATAGGCTTTGACGCGCGCACGTCGCTTGGGGGTGGGACTTACATCCGTAATCCTTTTTAAGGACGGCTTGGCACATAACAAGGGTCCCACGTCATACGTGGTCGACCCGTTTTTTTTTTAGATGTTGCATGATAACAAAACAGGTGTGTGTTACAGTTATGGTAACATTTTGCTAATATGTTTAAAGGGATAGGAAATTACGTATATTTATTCCGTGAGCAATAAGTACTAATCTTTCTGGTTCTACTACCGTATTTCCTCGATTCTAAGACGCACTTTTTTTCCCTTTTTCACGTGTCTGAAATAGGGACTGCGTCCTAGAATCGATGTACTCAAAAAAACTGACAAAAAAAACAGCCAGGGGGCGCTGCAGAAGCCACAGCAGCTTTCAGCGTTTGCCCTGCGTTTCTGCCCCCCCCCCCACACAGAGGACAGTGTGTCCCGTTGCATGCCCCGCGACTCTGCCACCAAACCCCCCCCCCTCCCTCCAAGTGCCGGTCCCCAAAGGAGCAGTGTATGATCGGCTGCATGTCCAGCGCTCCCCCCTAGCTTGCTCCAAGTGCCGGTCCCCAAAGGAGCAGTGTATGTTCGGCTGCATGCCCCGCGCTTCCCCCCTTGCTGGAATTACCGCCCCCACACAGGAGAGATTGATTCTGCAGTGTGTGGCTGCATGCCCCAAAAGCCCTCTGTCTGCCTCTGCTACTCACAAGCCCCCCCCTGCTCCAAGTGCTGGTCCCCAAAGGAGCAATGTAAGTTCGGCTGCATGCACCACAAGCCCCCCTCCTCCCCCGCGCTGCTTGTTGGAAGTGCCGCCCCCACACAGGAGAGATTCATTCAGCAGTGTGTTGCTGCTGCATGCCCCACGTTCCCTCTGTCTGCCTCTGCTACTCACAGCTGTGCTGCCGGCACCACAAGCCACCCCCACCCCGTGTCTGTCTCTGTCTCTCTGTGTTTTTCTCTTTCAGTGTATGTGTGTGTCTCTCTGTGTGTGTATGTATCTGTCTCTCTCTGTGTTTTTCTCTTTCAGTGTATGTGTGTGTCTCTCTGTGTGTGTATGTGTCTCTCTGTGTGTGTATGTATCTGTCTCTCTCTGTGTGTGTGTGTGTGTGTGTCCTTTCATTCTCTCCCCTTCCCTCCAATCTCTCTCCCACTTCACTCCTTTCTCTCCCCTCCCCCTTCTCTCCCCCATTCCCCCACTCCCCTCTCTCCCTCCCTCCCCCCTTCTCTCTCTCCTCTCTCCCCCCTCTCCTCTATCCCCTCTTTCTCTCTCCTTTCTACCCCCCCTCTCTCTCCTCTCTCCCCCCTCTCTCCTCTCTCCCCCCCTCTCTCTCCTCTCTCCCTCCTCTCTCTCTCTCTCATCTCCCCACTCTCTCTCCTCTCCCCCCCCCTCTCTCCTCTCCCCCCTCTCTCTCCTCTCCCCCCTCTCTCTTCTCCCCCCTCTCTCTCTCCTCTATCCCCCCCTCTCTCTTCCCCCTCTCCCCCCTCTCTCTCTTCCCCCTTCTCTCTCTCTCCCCCCCCCCTCTCTCTCTTCCCCCCCTCTCTCTCTCCCCCCCTCTCTCTCTCTTCCCCCCCTCTCTCTCTTCCCCCTTCTCTCTCTCTTCCCCCTTCTCTCTCTCTTCCCCCCTCTCTCTCTCTCTTCCCCTTCTGTCTCTCTTTCTCTCTTCCCCCCCTGTCCCTCTCTCTTCACCCCCCCTCTCTCTCTTCACCCCCCTCTCTCTCTCTTCACCCCCCTCTCTCTCTCTTCACCCCCCCTCTCTCTCGCTTCCCCCCCTCTCTCTCTCCCCCCCTCTCTCTCTTCTCCCGTCCTCTCTCTCTTCCCCCCTCTCTCTCTCTTCCCACTCTCTCTCTCTTCCCCCCAACTCTCCCTCCCACCCCCCATCTCTCTCTCTCTCTTCCCCCCTCGCTCGCTCCCCCCCCCTCGCTCGCTCTCTTCCCCCCTCTGTCTCTCTTTCTCTCTTCCCACTCTGTCCCTCTCTCTCCCCCCCCTCTCTCTCGCTTCCCCCCTCTCTCTCCCCCCTCTCTCTCTTCCCCCTCTCTCTCTTCCCCCCTCTCTCTCTCTTCCCCCCAACTCTCCTTCCCACCCCCTCTCTCTCTCTCTCTTCCCCCCTCTCTCTCTTTCCTCTCTCTTCCCTCCAACTCTCCCTCTCTCTCTCTTCCCTCTCTCTCTATTCCCCCCCTCTCTCTCTCCCCCCTCCCCTCTCTCTCTTCCCCCCCTCTCTCTCTTCCCTCTCTCTCTCTCTTCCCCCCTTTCTCTCTCTCTTCTCTCTCTTCCCTCTCTCTTCCCCCCCTATCTCTCTCTTCCCCCCACTCTCTCTCTTTTCCCCCCACTCTCTCTCTTCCCTCTCTCTCCCCCCTCTCTCTATCTCTTCTCCCCCCCCCCCTCTCTCTCTCCTCCCCCCTCTCTCTCTCTCTCTTCCCCCCTCTCTCTCTCTTCCCCCCCTCTTTCTCTCTCTTCCCCCCTCTGTTCCCTCTCTCTCTCTTCCCCCAACTCTCCCTCTCTCTCTCTCCCCCCCCCCTCTCTCCCTCACTCTCTCTCTCTCCCGAAAAAAATTCTGCACATTTAATATAGTGGGGTTTTTTTCCTCAATTTTTTTTATTAAAACAAGGGTGCGTCTTAGAATCGATGGCGTCTTAGAATCGAGGAAATAGGGTATATTGTATTAGGAAACAATGTGTTTGTGATCGCTACATGTTATGCAGTCTGCAATGTTACGCTGTATCCACGCATTTAAAGTAAAAATGGTGGTTACAAAAAAAAAAAAACTTTTAACGCTGAGTCAAGGCATAACGATTGTTAAATTTACCATTCTTGTAGAAGTAACACTTCGTCTGCCTGCAACTGTTCGCTCCAGAAAACCAAAGCATTTGCATCCATGGTTGACCCAAATGCAGAATCCTGTATGACACACATCTCCTCCATGAGGCGCTCATAGGAACCGCCACTGCCTTCTTCAAACAATTGGTCCGGAGGTTGGTTCATTTCTTCGTGTGTTTAGTTGTCCTTGTAACGCATGATAAAAAGCTGTATTTACACAATAATTAACATAGACAGATATTCTGTACCCATATTTGCATATTAACAAAACTCACATGACCTAGGATCACATGTATTTGAAGAATAAATGGAAAGGTATACTTACCTACTAAATGTCCATAGAGACTGTCATAGTGCTCCAGAATCCCCGTGACAAGAGCTCTATTTTCCTGGTCATTGAAGCGAGGATTACGTGGCTTCTCCACACGTTTCTTCCGAGCAGGTTTAGGCTCAGAGCTTGGCTGGTGCTGACTGGACTCTCCTTCTTCCAATGGAAGAGACTCCAAAAGCTGGCCACCAGCAAGCACGCCACCACCAGACACCCCATCAGCAACTGAGCCACCAGCAGCACTCCCACTCCCACCAACAGCACTCGCACTCCTAGCAACAGCACTCCCACTCCCACCAACAGCACTCCCATTCCCAGCAACAGCACTCCCACTACCAGCAACAGCACTCCCACTCCCAGCAACAGAACTCCCACTACCAGCAACAGCACTCCCACTCCCAGCAATAGCACTTCCACTCCCAGCAACAGCACTCCCACTCCCAGCAACAGCACTCCCACTCCCAGCAACAGCACTCGCACTCCTAGCAACAGCACTCCCCTGAACAGTACATTCACTCTGACGCGTACTCGCACGAGTAGCACTACCACTCACACCGGCATCACTCTTCCCACGCTTTGCGGGCATACTTACAGCACTCACAAAAAACAGAAAACAAATGTACAGCCAATCACACGAAACACTTCCACATATAAAACAAGACAAATATGTAAACAAAACAACAAAGGACAAAGCTCTCACAATACACAACAAGTCTCTCAGTCAATATGCAAATATTAAATCACCCAGCTCTGTGCGTCTCTCTCTCTCTCTCTCACTCCCAACAACACAGAAAATGATTAACAGTACACGTTGCCTTTAAATATGGCGCGCTATCCAATACATGCTGGCTTCGCCTGATTCAGCAAGATTTTTGATTGGCGAACATAACAGCATCCCGCCACGCACGCCGATACACCTGTGTGTGATCGGCAAATCATCGTGAGATTCGGCGGATTTGTTTTCGTCTTGATTTTGAATGGATTCGGCACTTACTGCATACGGAGAGGGAAAATCGCCAATAACATGCCTAATCGGTAAGCTTGCCGATTTCACATATTCGTCGCTTACTGCATGAGGCCCTCAGTCCTCCAACCATGTGAAGAAGTTCCTCCCTGCAGCAGCTGTTTCCTATATGTTAAGACATAAACCAGGGACACAACATTGCGCAGTGCAGTTTGTAAGCAAAGACGCCCTCTGATATAACTGGATGTTTTATTAAAGTACAGACGTATTGCGCTATCCCTTTCCTCTCTCTTATTCCCCATTATGGAGATTTGAGCTTAGATCTCTAAAACATCTGCAGAAAACAGTTCACCTTGGGAAAAAGGTCTCTTTTCCATCCAAATCCAATCGGACCAGGGGGGTCACGGGGGGTTCGTGGCACCCTGACAAGGTGTGGATTTAGAAGACCCAAGACACAGTTTCTCTCAACTGTATGCTGCCTTCTTACTGTACCTCTAGTAAGTAGGCATTCTTTTGGACAGTTATATCAGAGGGCGTCTTTGCTTACAAACTGCACTGCGCAATGTTGTGTCCCTGGTTTATGTCTTAACATATACTGTAGGAAACAGCTGCTGCAGGGAGGAACTTCTTCACATGGTTGGAGGACTGAGTCTATCTTTGATTATCACTTAAGAAAAGGACTTTATTCATTCCATATACAGATTAACCCCATTATAGCGCGACCCATTATAACGCGAATTCGCTTTTAACGCGGTTTTCACGTGGCTCCCGTTTAAAAAACAAACAAAAAATTTTTTACATTTTTTTTGCACACTGCACACTGCACACTGCACACTGCACACTGCACACTGCACACTGCACACTGCACACTGCACACTGCACACTGTACACACTCCCAGCACTCACTGCACACTGCACACACTCTCACTGCACACTGCACACACTCTCACTGCACACTGCACACTTCACACACTCTCACTGCAGACACTCTCACTGCACACACTGCATACACTCTCACTGCACACACTGCACACACTGCACACACTCCCAGCACTCACTGCACACTGCTCACAACACACACTCTCACTTTACACTGCACACTGCACACACTCTCACTGCACACACTCTCACTGCACACTGCACACACTCTCACTGCACACACTACCAGCACCCACTGCACACTGCACACACTCTCACTGGACACTGCACACACCTCACTACACACTGCACACTGCACACACTACCAGCACTCACTGCACACACTTTCACTGCACACACTGCACACACTCCCAGCACGCACTGCACACTGCACACACTCCCAGCACTCACTGCACACTGCTCACAGCACACTCACAGCACACAGCACACTCTCACAGCACACTCTCACAGCACACTCTCACAGCACACAGCTCACAGCACACTCTCACAGCACTCACAGCACTCACAGCACACTCTCACAGCACTCACAGCACACTACACTGCACAGCACTCCACACTCACACCACACCTCCCACTCCCCCTCCCTACCTTTAGTGTCGGCTGCTGAGATCAGAGCGGAGCTGGCATCAGGAGGGGGGGGGGTGTCGGGAGGAGGGGGTGTGTCAGAGGAGGGGGGGTATCGGGAGGAGGGGGGTTGGTGTGGATGCCGGTAGGGGGGTGAGTGAGGAGCAGGCTGGGACTCGGAGGGCCGCGTGGGCTAGGCCCAAAACTGATTATGCCGCGGAGGGCCGGTAGGTGTGGGGGCCTCGGGGGGGGGAGGAAGTGGATGCCGGTGGTGGGAGGTAAGGTGCAGGTTGCGGCTGGACTCGGAGGGCCAATTGATTGGCACAGGGGTAAACCATGCCCATAATATGGACTTGGTTTGCCACTATGGCAATCAATGGGCAACTGAAAAAAAACCTTGCACCAAATAAAATACATGACATTTAAATAAAAAAAATAACTTGCCAAAAAATGCATTGCTTGTCACTGTGCTTATTTATACGCAGAAAGGGTAATAGTTAAACACATCGGCTGGCTTGTCAATTTCCATTGACTGTCAATCAGGACGGATATGCTTCTTTCCCTTTAAGATGATGTCACCAGAAAAATAAATGGATGCCATTACATGGTACTCCAACCAATCTGATTGAAAGATATACCATGTGTGGCATGACATGGTACACCCCCACACAGGGACCCAGCTGTATTAATCCCAATGGTTCAATACGGCCTGCTATAGACTATCCCGCAGAGTATCCCTGATTTCCAGAATGTGCTCCTTCCATGCGGGTGAATGCTGTGAGATAATGAAAGATTGCATCTGTATACAGATGCAGCCACCAGTATAAGGCCTCGGCCAGGTAGGGAAGGGGTGCGCTGGCGCTCGTGCGCTGTGCCCTGCTCGGCCGGGTGATTCGTGGCTGGCTAGGTGCACGCGCGTCTGGTGTTGCGGCCACGACGTCATGGAGCTGGTTCGCCCTCATTGATGAACCGCTCACGTGACGCGCTTGCGAGCAGCAAATTCAAATTTGCTTGCTTGGCAAGCAGCTAAGCGCAGAGCAGGCGCGCCTGCCCAGTCACGCTGGCCACACACATTGTCGCAATGTGTTTCATCGTGGCGAGCGTGAGCGCGCCCGCCCGCTCAGCACCACCCTGGACGAGGCCTTAGAACTCTTGCCTGGGAAATTCTGGGGCAGTCTCACAGTATATGCCTCAACATTGCCTCAACACTTCTGTGAGATTCCTAATGGCCCATCGGATTAAAACAGTAGGGTCCCTGCAGGCCCATTCAGTTTGGATGGAACTGCAGGGACCCCCCACTGTGTTAATCTGCATATGCGTTCCCATTATTGTGAATAATATAATAGAACTAAATAACCATGAGCAAAGCGATTGATTACAGGAGAACAGACCGATTTGCAGTAACTAATCACTTGTCTGTGTGCATAATGTATTGATATTTAAAAAAAAGATTAAAATATGGCAGCTTGAACTGCTGGTAGTGTACTGTAAGTAATACTGTACACGTACTCTAGTATAATACAGGTAGTGTACAGTAATGCTCTATTAAACAGCTGAATCTGACCCACGGAGGCTTCCGTAGCCGGATCATAGAGCAGCGTTTGCAGCCCAGCAGGACAGTTTTTTCTCCCTGCATCCCGGACGCGGGACTGGTGCAAACAGCAGCTCAAACCTGATCCTGGACTGCGTGAGGAGGCAGGGGTCCATCCTATATGTGTGTGAGTCCCGTTGTTGTTATATTAATAAATGCATATTCTGAATTTTATACAACTGAATCGTGCCTCACCTGTTTTCCCCTCCTCCAACCCCCATACATTATAATCTCGGGGGGGAGACCCTACCCGACGTCTGGAACCGGGTATTGAGACCCTACTAACCTGAAGATTGAGGACAGTCCCCACTACGCAGACCTAGAGGTGTGGACGGGTTAAGAAATTAACCCCAAAGTAACCAACCCCCTGCAACTGCTCACACTGGGCCGTGTGAGTACAGATACTTCTAGTTATTTATTCCCCCACACCCTATCAATTTTCATTGCTGGGAGAGACGGAGTTCGTCTTAAGAAAGTTACCAATCATTGTGTTTACTTACACATGGCCGTGTAAGTACCTCAGTATATTAAACCTATCCCCCATTTTTAGCTAACTATTTGTGACTACTATCAGCATTATTATTGAATATGCCTCCATAATCCCACGCTCCCCCATTGCCTGTTTGTTTTTATGTTTCTCTAAGGGCTCTGGATTAACCCTTTTCTGGGGTAGAAGCAGGAGGGATTCTATTGCTGGCTCAGAGCATCTTCAAGAGAGCCATAGTTGATGTGATTGCTTCACTGTAAGCCCACTTTTGTTTGTTACTCGAGGTAAGCGCCTGGTTTTTTCTACCTAGCTATTACATTGCTGGCCTGGGATTGACAAATCTTATTTTCATTAAATCTTACCTATATCCTTTTGAAGTCTCCATGATCAAAGATACTGGAAAAATCTGGCACCACACACCAATACCTTCCTCTAACTCCATGTGCAGGGGCAATACAAAAAAAACACGGATCGCTACTTAACTTTTTCCTTATTGCACGCTTCCACACACGAGCATCAGGTGAAAATTTGTAAAAGTCAAAATTTGAGATAAAATATTGATAGATTTTACCAACAGTGGCCATTTTATCAGCTGCTGCATTAATTGCCGAGCAAATTACATATGCATATGTGCAGTGAGGCCTTTTTTGCAGGTACTGCGGTGTACTCATTGTTTCCGTTCGGCGAGCAATTGTGCAGTGAGAAATACAGTAATGTGAAAAAGACACAGTGCATTTAGTTTTTATTACGAAACGCCTAAATTGATACTGTAACTTCTTCAGTACCAAGGTCAATTCACAATGGACCACTGTGTGATTTTTTAAACAACTGCAAGTCGACACATTACTGTAGCACAAGCAGTGTACACATTAGAATTCATTACAATTCATGAATATCTGACACCTGGCGGATACGCCAAGAATTGACCCAATTAAATCCGAACCATTATAATTAAAAAGATCAACCGCAAATCAACCGCAGTTCAACCGCGGGTGCCGGGCAGCGCGAATGCAGCATGAGCACAGGGGATGCACCATTTACTCCGCGTGGCATTGAGGACATGGAACCACCACGCCCCCGAGAAGTTTTAGAATACAGGCCGACACAGCAGTAATCAAGGCTACAAGAATTGTATACGTTTCAGAACATGCCGATAAGTGGCTTATCGACGCTCACCCGACGTGTTTTGGACGGCTGCAAAAATTGGTGACTCATGCGTTCATCGCCCACTTATGGCTTATAGAGGCTTACAGAATAGGCCCCTTAAAGTCAAAAGGGATGAGGCATCATATCCGAATTATAAGGAAGGTAACAAAAGTTGCAAAAGGTCAATCAAATTATCAAAAATGGTGTGCTGACAGGGGTTGCTTACCCTGCTGACTACGCCAAATGTACTGACAGGAAATACTTATTCAGTCATACTGATTAAAATGCTTATGCTTGTTCGAATTGTCATTATCACCAACAACTACACATATGGACACACACACACCAGTTGTTAGTCAAATATTGTTTATTAAAATACAGACGAGGCCACGATTATCCCAACGCTTGCTTTAAACTAGCCGGGTTACATTCAGGGTATGTGCTGGGTATGTGCTGGGCTAGTTTGAGACACGTTTAAGATATTTTTGCATTGACTAACGACCCATAGGATTAACACAGCAGGGGTCCCTGGCAGTCCAATTCAGTTTGAATGGGACTGCCAGGGACCCCCGCTGTTAATTAATCAATGCAGAAATGCTGGGGCTAGTTTAAGGCACGTTTAAGGCATTTATTCAGGCTGTACCTGGGTCTTTTTGGTGATTTCCACTGGTTTGTGTTACAATAGTCACAGTCTCTACTGTACTAAGCTTCTAGTCACAGCAATGTGGATACCACACACAGTTTACCAAGGGAAATCCTACACCTCTCCTCACGAGCCTGGCAGTTAGGCCTCGGTCCCGCTGCGCTCGGTGGCGCGGGCGGCCACACGCGAGTTCCCCACCAGCAGGGGAATCCTGCAGAGCCGGTCCCAGTCCCCCCTGGCTGCACAGCTTACTACACGCTGTGGCGCGTCAGCCGCTATGGGATACAAGAGAATGGTGTTCCCTAGCGTTGACGCGTCACGTGGTGTGGCTGTGAGCCAATGGGGAGGGGAGGCTTCGGGAGGAGGAGAGGCTTCGGGGAGCGGGGAGGAGTGTGGAGTGACAGCAGCGTGAGTGCCTGTCTGTGTGTGTCTGAGTGGCTATGGCTTTGGGAGACTTAAAAAGTAATGGCAGAATATTGTGAATTAAAGTTCCTTCTAGTTTGTGTGTGTGTGTGCCTGAGTGCGTGAGTGCCTGCCTCTGTCTGTGTGTGTGTGTGTGTATGTGTGTGCCTGAGTGCGTGAGTGCCTGCCTCTGTCGTGTGTGTGTGTGTGTTGCTTTACTTACCCGAGCCGTGGAGGGAGGGAGGGGAGGGGGGGGAGAGTAGCGGGTCCCTCCGCTCAAGCCACGCCCCCCCTCCCGCTCAAACCTCCCACTCCCGCCCACCTCCCGCTCCGGCTCCCGCTCCCTACAGACAGCATATCGCGGTCTGTGTATGTCAGCACCCCGCCTGTCTGCAGTGCGGGCGCGCTGACTCTGGGAGCGGGGCCTTAGCCTTAGAGTTACTTTTTCTGCGATCGAGTATTCATGGACACCAAGCGGCTTGCTTTACCGTTAGCCTTGTCCAGGGATGAGGTTCTACCCTCCCCCCACTTCCAAGACAAAGCTTAAATACCCATACCTCATGGATCAGATGGGGGCTGGGGGATAGTTGGACTTGCCTAGAGAAGTCAACAACACACTCACTAGAACATTAACTTTTTGAGTGTCAGCCATGAAACTAAAGCAGTGACTATAAAAGAGGAAACATCTTCCAAGCTGAAGCAGACACCTGACAAAGAGAAACAAAACTATGCTGAAGCTGGAACAGACAAAAAAAGAGGAACTAAACTGTTTGCCAAACAAAACAAGTTATTTACAGGTGTGCCAACGAGTATTCTAAAACTTGCCGTAAATGTGCCTTGGAAAATCTGGGGCTATCACCAACAAGATCCAGGTACATGCTGGGTACATGCTGAGTACATGCTGGGTACATGCTGGGTACATGCTGCAACATTTCAGTGACATTTCTGCAGAGACTAATGGCCCATCAGATTAACAAAGCAGGGGTCCCTGGCAGTACCATTCAGTTTGAATAGGACTGCCAGGGACCCCCGCTGTTAATCCGATGGGCCATTAGTCTGTCTGCAGAAATGTCACTGAAATGTTGCAGCATGTACCCAGCATGTACCTGGGTCTTGTTGGTGATTGCCCCAGATTTGTTTAAGAATACTCGTCTTCACTACAGTACTAGTCCAGCACAATAAGCATTCTTAGTTAACCCATTATACACCAAAAGTAAACCACTTACATGCCTAGGCCATCAGAAACAAGACAAACTTAATTTTCCCTTCAAATGGATAATGAAAAAAGGATTGTGAAAAAAGGATTGCAATAGAAAGTTCTTTAAGTACCTTAATAACAAAAAAAATAGAAATAAAATATAGGACACTTTCAGTGTGAGATGGGCAGGCAGATTTTTGGAGATAAGGAAAAAGCAGAGGTATTAAGCAAATTATTTGCCTCTGTGTTTACCATGGAATAATTCATTTCAATAGTAGTGCCACAGGAAGAAGCCACAACCTCTATTTTAATGAACAATTAGTTAACTGAGGAAGAAGTTCATAGACGGCTTGATAAAATTAAAGTAAATAAGGCACCTGGCCCTGATGTCATACATCCAAGAGTTCTTAGGAAGTTAAGTTCAGTAATAGCAAAACCATTACATTTAATATTTAAAGACTATATTTCCACTGGCTCAGTACCACAAGATTGGCATTAAGTAAATGTTGTGCCTATAGTTAAAAAGGGAATCACAACCAAGGAATTACAGACTTTTAAGCCTGACATCAATAGTGGAGAAGCTACTGTACTTGTAGATTTAACACAGTATAATTTTCAGGAATACTTATTGGAAAACAAAATTATTAGTAAAAGTTAGCGTGGATTTATGAAGGATAGGTTGTACCAAACTAACCATAGTTTCTTTGAGGAGGTAAGAATTTAGACCAGAGTAATGCCGTTGATGTGGTCTACTTAGATTTTACAAAGACTTTTGATACGGTTCCACACATGAGGTTAGTGTACAAAATTAAGCAAAGTGCACTCTGTAAAAATATTTTCACCTTTATTGAAAACGGGTTGAAGTATAGACAACAGAGAGTTTTAATAAATTGAACTTTTTCAGGTTGGGCTAAAGTGAGTGGAGTACAGTACCTCAAGATTGGTACTGGTACCCCTGCTTTTTAACTTGTTTATCAATGACCTTGAGGTTGGCATAGAGAGCAAGTCTCCATGTTTGCTGGATGACAACTAAATTGTGTAAGGTACAGTAGTAGAATCCCAGCAGGATGTAATTTCTCTTTAGAAGGACTTGGATAGACTGGAAAATTGGGCAGGTAAATGGTAGATGAGGATTAATACAGATAAAAATATAAGGTTATGCAATTGGGAAAAAAGAAATAACAGTTAACTTAAAAATTAAATTGGGATAAATTAGGAGAATATTTAATGGAGAAGGATTTATGTGTGCTTGTAGACAGCAGGCTTATTAATTGTGCCATAAGTCATGCAGTAGCTGCAAAGGCAAACAAGATCTTATCTTGCATTAAACGGACAATGGATGGAAGGAAAGTAAATATAAGTATGCCCCTTTATAAAGAATTAGTAAGACCACATCTTAAATATGGAGTACACTTTTGGGAACCACTCCTTAGAAAATACATTATGGAACTAGATAAATTGCAGAGAAGAGCCACCATATTAATAAAGGGGATGGACAATCTGAATATGAGGAGAGGCTAGCTGTATTAGATTTGTTTACATTAGAAAATAGGCTTCTAAGAGGGGATATGGTAACTGTTTATAAATATATTCGAGGACAATAGAAGGAGCTTTAAAAATAGCTATTCACCCCAAGGGCAGTACAAACGACACAGGATCATCCATTAAGGTTGCAAGAAATGAAAATTCAACAGTAACAAAGGAAAGTGTCCTTTACAGTAAGGGCAATTACATTTTGGAATTCATTACCCATGGAGACTGTGATGGCAGATATAATAGATATCTTCATAAAAAGGTTAGACATATTTTTGGAAAGGAAAGGTACAGGTATACATGGATATACCAACTAAGTAAACATAGGAAGGATGTTTATCCAAAGATTAATCTGATTGCCAATATTTGGAGTCAGGAAGGAATTTATTTTTCACCTTATGAGATATCATTAGATGATATTTCACTGTTTTTCTTTTTGTTGTTGCCCTTCCTCTTGATCAATATACTGTAAGTACAAATATAGGATAAAGTATCTGTCGTCTAAATGTAGAGTAGTTTGTACTTGAAGGATATATGTCTTTTTTCAACCTCGTCTACAGTATTATGTAACTATGTAATATTGAGGCTTTACAGTATATGCTTTGTACATTTATATTGAGTTGAAAAGTTTTATACTAGTGATAAAGTTTTGTCCGTAATTTGCAAATTATATGAAATTTGCTGTTTGCTCGCTTTGGGAATAATCAAACTTTTTTTTAAAGTTTTAAAGCAGTTTGTCAAATAAAATTCTTCACTGCCTAAAATATGGATTTTGCTGGGCAGGAAAGAGGAGGCGGTGGAGAGGGGTAGAAAAAGAGGGAGAGAGAGGGGGGAGAGAGATCGAGAATATAAGCACTGGGACATAGTGAAATCAGCGTCGCTGAGGTGGGCTAAGCTGCGCTGAACAGATGCACAAAGCCCCTGCATCTGTAATCAGCGCGGCTATAGTTTCTCCCTCCGCATGCTTGCTGATGCGTGCGGAGGCTGAGAAAATCAGAAGAGACAGGAGAGTTTGAAATTTTGCCGCTTGGGGGAGCGGAGGAGCGGTCACGTGACCGCTCCCATCCAATGGGGTTGCAGTCTTTTTTTTTCCTTCTGTGTCGGTGTTCTGAGACAGCAGAGCCACCAGACCAGCAAAGCACAGAGCCAGCACAGAGGTGTGTGTTTGTGTGTGTGTGTGTGTGTTTGTGTATGTATGTGTGTGTGTCTGTGTATGTGTGTGTGTGTGTGTCTGTGTGTGTGTGTGTCTGTGTGTGTGTGTGTCTGTGTGTGTGTGTTTATGTGTGTGTGTGTGTGTGTGTGTGTGTATGTGTGTGTGTGTGTGTGTGTGTGTGTGTGTGTGTGTGTATGTGTGTGTGTGTGTATGTGTGTCTGTGTGTGTCTGTGTGTGTATGTGTATGTGTATGTGTGTGTGTATGTGTATGCATATGTGTGTGTGTGTATTTGTGTGTGTCTGTGTGTCTGTGTGTGTGTCTGTGTGTGTGTGTATTTGTGTGTGTGTGTGTGTGTGTGTGTCTGTGTCTGTGTGTGTGTGTGTGTGTGTATGTGTGTGTCTGTGTCTGTGTGTGTGTGTGTGTCTGTGTGTGTGTGTGTGTGTGTGTGTGTGTGTGTGTGTGTCGGTGTCTGTGTGTGTCTGTGTGTCTGTGTGTCTGTCTGTGTGTGTGTGTGTGTGTGTGTGTGTGTGTGTGTCTGTGTGTGTGTGTGTGTGTGTGTGTGTGTGTGTGTGTGTGTGTGTGTGTGTGTGTGTGTGTGTGTGTGTGTGTGTGTGTGTGTGTGTGTGTGTGTGTGTGTGTGTGTGTGTGTGTGTGTGTGTGTGTGTGTGTGTGTGTGTGTGTGTGTGAATATATTTATCAAAGTTGCACAATGTTAATAAATAATTTATTCTCACAACATGTCTTTTTTAAAAAAAAAATTAAATATTATATAATATACACACACACACATATACACACACACAGGTTCCCCAGTGACACACAAACACACAGACCACTTCAAAGTGACACCCACACACCCACACACACACACTGACAGCTACCAAGTGACACACAAACAGTGATACCTGCCTCCCAAGCGCGCTTGCTGTCTCCTCTGCCAGGACAGCATAAAGCTCCTGGTAGAGCGAGCGGCAGAAAGCAACAGCACAAAAGTGTTTATTATGTCCCAGGCCTAAGTATGGGTATATGGGTCCATGACTAAAGAGGTCTCCCCTTTTCCTTGCTCTCCCTCTCTCCTTGCTTGAAAATGTCAAATTTCTCTTTGACAGTTCATTTCACTTGAACTTCTTTTGGATATAGATAACATTTTGCTGTATTTCAAACTTTTTTACAAGATCATACCAAAAAAGTGAGCAGAATTCGGGAAGTTTACACATCATGAAATAAATTCCAGTTTGCTCTAACCTTAATCAGAGTAGTCCATCCTTGTTGTAAATGGAAGGTTTCACATGACCATATTATGGAAGGATTGCTTTTAGTACTGACATAAGAAATTGTGTGCATCACTATATATTTCACACATGATTTAAAGTCACTGTATATACATTGCAACAGACTTACAGGACAGTACATAATGTAGTCTTGTATAAAATGTGCCCATACTTGATTACCACTCACAATGTTTCTCAGCACTCCAGCAGGGGGTTTCTTTGGATCCTCAAACTGGTCATCCATAATGTCAACTTTAATGTTATTCCTGACTGCTTTGTTTTATAAAATGGCACAATAATCTGCCATCTTTGGAACTTTGCGGGTGTATACTGTGGCACTCCTTATGACTTATCCAAACATATAACTTGACTTTATACAGTCCACATGTCTGCTCAATGGTAGAGCCCAAAGATTCTATAAATATACCTAATTATAGTAGTACCCTGCTGGAGTACATGAGTTGGACACTGGAGTGAGCAGCCAAGGTCATTATTCATATCTTGCATTACCTAAAAAGAAATACATTGAAATATTGTTATTTGAAAGATAATGTTTCAATTGACCAATAACAATTTGAAATACTCAGCCCCAGTATCTACATCTGCATCACCCAAAGGCGGATGCCTGATAGGGTTCCCAAAGAGCTGCTCCCCTCTGCACAGAACCATGCTATGGGTTAACATCTGCTTTTGCTTAGTACTATGTGTTTCGTTAACCCCACCCACTGGCATATTTTTAATGACACAGAAGGACAAAGAACTTTAAAACAACAGCTGCATTCAATCTGAACCCCTTCAGTCTACATTTACATCACACCAAAGAAAAAACTGTCCTGCCCTTCGGTAGTCAGTAGTGGCACCTATGGTGTCAACCTAGTCATGTAGGGCTGGGAAAGAGGGAGCTATGCATGGCCACTAAGATGACCAGAGTAGGAGGGAAATATAACCCTTTCCTATGTCGCAACTCCGGTCTGGGTCCTGCTCTCCTCTAGTCTTCAGCTCCCGCATGCAGCCTTCTGAATGTGTACAAGAAATGGAAGGGCTCCGGCGCAACTGCGCATGACAGACTCCAAACAGCTCCCGGATGAATACAACAAAACTTTATTCGCACATTAACACACTGGGGCTACACCACGATCTCCCCCTCTACGCGTTTCACCCTCTAGAACAGGGCTTCATCTCCGATACACGTGGAGCAACCCGGAACCGGCAAGGAGAGTAGCCTCCTCTACAACAGCGGCAGTGGCGTCCCCACCTTGAAGTGAGGAACTTTAATCTGGAGTGGAGATTTTCGATCCTGGGTCCCTGCTACCAGAGGAGAGAAACCCAAGCCTGTACAACGTGTTCCTGTGTTGCTGTTCGCCGAGTGGTAACATGTCCCTAACATGTCATGCTGTGTATTTTTAATCTTGATGTACGTGCAATATTCACCATTATTATATAAAATCTTTACTTTTTAATATACTACACTATGAGGTTTTTTTGCGCTGTTTTTCTTTTTGTTTTGTACTAGTTCTGGAGTGCTGAGCCATCCCACAAGAACAGTGGCATAAACCTCATCTTAATCAGGTTGTTTTATTTTCCTTAAGGGTCACATATTCACTTATCACTTTTAATACAATTTATGAGCGCAGATCACTTTTTTTATTCACAGGGCGTGCATCTGCAGCTGACCATTATTTAAACAGGGTTTGAGTGAGTGTCAGTTATTCTTTGATAAAGCGCCTCCACGGCGGGAAACTCGTCAGAGTTTTACTTGTGTGTTTGTCTTTTTGGCACATATGCCCAATACATAGTTTATTTTTGCCTCCAGCTTTTTGTCCATTTGCAGTGCTCTACTCTCCATTTTTCTAGTTTTGCTCTGTTTATTTACTGTAACTATGTTAACTCTGTGCCCAGGACATACTTCAAAAAGGAGGAGTAACTCTCCATGTATTACTTCCTTATAAAACATTTTATAAAATAAAGAAATAAGCAATTCCCCTCTTAACCTACCAGCACTACATTCAGATTAGAGTATTAACAAAAAGCTTTGTTCTACAATGAATTTTGAAGCAATGGTTATTTTGTTTATTCTCTGATTAAGTGTGGTAGGTAGTACATGTAGGACACATTTCTACATGCAAAAAACAATTTGTCACTGAATTGATGAAAGCAGCAGCTGTGAATCAGAGAAATGTAACTATGTAAATGTCATTGTGACTTGTAAGAAAATGTACAGTATTATATTTAGCATTATAATGCAAGCACTGAACATTTTTGCTGCTACGGTTATTAGTGTCAGACTGGCAATTACGCAGGAAGTTTCTAATAACTTTGAAAAGTGTTGCTACTATTTTTATGTATATTTGTGCATGACGGGTGAAGGAATTTAGGAAACATTTCAGTCTTCCTGCAAGATATTAGTCAGTCTTTTTTAATGATTAGAAAGTCATGCTTCTTCTGTACTTTTCTTTATGCCTAACTCCTTAAAACTTGACATGAAGCGTAATAAGCTTTAGATAACATAATCTTCATATAATGGGATTTTTTTTTAAAGCCAGTTGCTAAGTATATGAATTATTACAAGAAAAGAAAGCAAAATATAATATAACAGAGCCAACTTTGTAAGTTCAAACAGAGGGCAAAACACATTTTCCATCAACAAAATTGTTTAATAAGAGACTATAAACAGTTCAGGAAGTTTGGGGTACTCGCATTAGAAATGAATAATGCTGCTGCATTTCTGTAATTCCAGCTGGAACAAGGTATGATTGGACTTTTATTTAATTGTGTATAGACATTTGTCTATGTATTCAACTAAAAAATAAAATCTTGAGCAAAAAAATAACATCCTGAAATGTAGACATAATTATATATTTAGAAGAAATTGTATAAAAAGTGTGTACCACAAAGCTAAATCTGAGTATAAAATTTATTTATTTGTACAAAAATAAAAAAGCCTCGAGATAGGCACACTCACAAAGGTAAAGTTGGTAAGCGCATGTAGAGATAATATCTCATGGTGGAGTGATGGTAGGTACATCCAAAAGTGAGACAGTCATCTGTATCAATAGAAAGTAGCTGGTAATGATCCCACAGCAGATAAAACGTTTCTGTGTGCCCACAGTGATCCAGAAGTGGTGCTGGAGCCAGTAGCCAGGAGAATATGATGTTGCTCCCACAAGGTAAACATAGGCTGCAACTCCACCAGACTGTTTCAAACGCTATCGTAATGATGTTACTGTAACGCATAGCTCACCACAAACAAAGTACGACCGCGGTGCTGAGGTAGGGAATTGAGAAACGCCAACCCACAGCCACGCTGGCGCGCCTAGGATGTAGATTGGTCGTGCAAGCCGGATCAGTGTTATAGAGTGCAGAGTAGTCGTATATACTTTCCAGGTCAGGATTGGAGAATAGCGGATCGTTGGGGTACTTTGCCAAGGTCAGGATTGTAGAGGAGCGGATCGTTGGAGTACTTTGCCAAGGTCAGGATTGTAGAAGAGCGGATCGTCGGAGTACTTTGCCAAGGTCAGGATTGTAGAAGAGTGGATCGTCGGAGTACTTTGCCAAGGTTAGGAGCGGAGAGAAGCGGAGTCCAAGAAAACAAGCAGGGTTCAGGCAACAAAGGGTTAATCAGGCAGACAAGGCAAGACAAGGTATCAGGAACAGAATGCAGCAAGGCACGGCGTCACACTGACTATGCTCAGCAAAGGTAAGCTGAAAGTGCAGGGTATATAAAGGAGGGGGCTCCAATAGCAAGCAGGGGTGGAACCTGTGAATCGTCATAGGCTGCTGGTGCACACAGGTGTGTCCAATGATGCAGCCGATCGGGTAGGAGGTTGCTTGCAGCCCGCACGTGTCACAGGGTTCAGAAGGCGGGACTTGGAGTGTGTGATACTCCCACGCCGGTTCCGTGAGATGTCAGAGCGAGGTGGAGCCTGGAGCGCGCGTCACTGCCATGCTGGTCTTGTTTAACAACAGAGCGGGGACGGAGCCTACAGCGCGCGTCAGCGGGGAGACTAGATAAGCGCACACGACGTACAGCCAGGTGAGGTATGGGATTAGAGGCCACAGGGGGCGGAACAGACTGCGCAGGGTCCGCGCACGCGCGCGTCACAGGACCGGAGGGCTGCGCTATTTGAGTGTCTGTGACCGAAGGGCCAGTAAGATGAGGAGATGGTCCCTGAATGCTGGAATGGCGAATCCTCGCAGAACCCCCCCCTCTAGGAGCGACCTACAGGCGACTCCGTGAAGGCTTATCCAGAAATTTGGAATGGAAGTTACGGATCATCCTGGAAGCATGAACATGATGACTAGGAACCCAGGATCTTTCCTCTGGGAAAGGACAGCACCAACACCGACATCCGATGCATCTACTTCTAGGGTGAAAGGAAGTTTTGGATCAGGATGAATAAGGATAGGTGCAGAGACAAATGCACTCTTAAGACGAGAGAAGGACTGAATGGCCATGGGAGGCCAAGAAGTAGGGTCAGCTCCTTTCTTGGTCAAGGCAGTAATAGGAGCTACCAATGAAGAAAAGTTCTGGATAAATCTACGATAATAGTTCGACAAATCCGAGAAACCGTTGAATGGCTTTGAGAGTGGTGGGTTGAGGCCAATCCAGTACCGCTTTGACCTTAGCAGGATCCATATTAAGTCCAGTGTTGGAGATAATGTATCCAAGGAAAACGGTGGAGGCTTGGTGAAATTGACACTTCTCGAGTTTGGCGAAGAGTCGGTTTTCTCGTAGGCGAAGAAGTACCTGCTTTACATGGGACACATGTTCTTGTTTGGATTTGGAGAAAATCAGAATGTCATCTAAATAAATGATCACAAAAGAATTGAGAAGGTCCCGAAAGATTTCGTTGACAAAATCCTGAAACACAGCTGGGGCATTACACAGACCGAATGGCATGACTAAGTACTCGTAATGTCCATCTCTGGTGTTAAAAGCAGTTTTCCATTCATCACCCTGGCGAATCCTGATGAGGTTGTAGGCTCCACATAGATCCAATTTAGAGAAGATATTGGCGCCTTGTAGGCGATCGAAGAGCTCAGATATAAGAGGAAGAGGGTAACGATTCTTAATGGTGATTTTATTGAGACCCCGGTAGTCGATACAAGGGTGTAAAGAACCGTCTTTTTTCTTCACGAAGAAGAAACTGTCACCCGCAGGAGAAGTAGAGTTACGTTTGAAACCTCTCTGGAGATTCTCAGCAATATACTCTCACATGGCCTTGGTCTCAGGCATGGACAAAGGGTAGGTAGCCCCACTAGGGGGAGAAGAACCTGGGAGTAGTTCAATGGGGCAATCGTACGGACGATGTGGGGGTAGTACCTCAGACTTAACTTTATCGAAGACGTCGCTGAACTTGGCATACCCCTCAGGCAAAAGTACCCTATCCTTTGCCTCGGCCGGGGTAGTACCACAAATGTTACTGGATTTAATGACACAGTTCCTGGTACAAAAAGAGCTCCATTGAATGGGATCAATATTTAGCCAATCCACCCGAGGATTATGAATCTGTAACCAGGGAAGGCCAAGGATTACTGCTACGGAAGGCGTATGAATCACATTGAATTGGATGTCCTCCAGCTGATCAGTACCTGTCTTGAGATGAAGTACCTGGTCTCCAGTAAAATAAAGGCTGGCTGAAGCGGTCTTCCATCAATGGCCTCAAGTCCATTAGGTTTCCCTCTAAGTATGAGGGGGATATGGTGACGTTCAGCAAAGCCTTGATCTATAAAGTTGCACCCAGAGGCGGAATCGAGGAAGGCCTGGGTGGAAACAAGAAACCCATTCCCAGAGAGAGTGATGGGAAGAAGGATTCTAGAAGGATTATCAACAGAAATAGGAGAGAGAGAAATGGTTCCCAGTGAGACTCCCCTAATTCTCATGGGAATTTCGCGTTTTCCTTGCTTATTGGGACAAGAGTAGGCCAGGTGTACAGGTTGTCCGCAATATAGACACAGACCCGCATTCAGACGACGTTGTTTCTCTGATTTGGAGAGACTTGTACCTCCCAGTTGCATGGGTACAGAAGTATCCATTGAAGGAAATTCCGTCATGCTCACCTGGATCGGAGTGATTCTGGATGAGGATGATCTGCGTCGTACTCTCTCCGCTTCCTTTCCTGAAGACGATGGTCCACTCTGATGCAGATGGCGATAAGGTCCTCCAGATCCATGGGACGGTCGAAAGTCACCAATTCGTCCTTTAGGGTTTCAGAGAGGCCCCACCAGAATGCAGCAGACAAAGATTCATTATTCCAATCCGTCTCTGCGGCAATGGTTCTAAACTCAAGTGCATATTTTGCCACAGGACAATTACCTTGGGATATATAGAAAAGAGTACTGTAGAAGCAGCAGATACCTTGCGGCCAGGTGTGTCGAACACCCTACGGAACTCCCAGGTAAAGGCTCCAATGTCCTGAGTGAGATCAAAGTTTCATACCCAGATAGGAGAAGCCCAGGCAAGTGCGTCATCTGTGAGGAGAGAAATAATGTACACCACCTTGACTCGTGGAGTGGTGAAGCGGGAGGAGTTTATCTCAAATTGAAAGAAGCATTGATTCAAGAAGCCCCGACATTCTTGGGGATCCCCTCCATAACGGTTGGGCGTAGGTAACCGGGGTTCGTGGAAGGAATGAGGAACGGACATAACTTCCCAGGAGTGGCAGAACTAGGAACAGGCCGGGATTCATGTAAAGAGAGAGTGAGAGTTTTAAAATTCTCCTGGATAGTTTGCATATGATGGTCATAAGATGCAAGTCTTTCCTCAATGCTAGACAAAGCGTTGGCGTGCATGCTCAGGACTCTTCCTACCTCAGCGGGGTCGAAGTTTGTGTGGCTGAGCATACTGTAACGTGTAGCTCACCACAAACGAAGCGCGACTGCAGTGCTGAGGTAGGGAATTGAGAAACGCCAACCCACAGCCACGCGGGCGCGCCTAGGATGTAGATTGGTCGTGCAAACCGGATCAGGGTTATAGAGTGCAGAGTAGTCGTATATACTTGCCAGGTCAGGATTGGAGAATAGCGGATCATTGGGGTACTTTGCCAAGGTCAGGATTGTAGAAGAGCGGATCGTCGGAGTACTTTGCCAAGGTCAGGATTGTAGAAGAGTGGATCGTCGGAGTACTTTGCCAAGGTTAGGAGCGGAGAGAAGCGGAGTCCAAGAAAACTAGCAGGGTTCAGGCAACAAAGGGTTAATCAGGCACACAAGGCAAGACAAGGTATCAGGAACAGAATTGTAAGGAATCGGGGAACACGCCCCCTGTGACGTGCTCCCTCCTTACTTGCCGCATCTCAATTTCCGCTCTCCTTATAGAGCATGCACGCACCCACGGTTCCCTATTCGTACCTCAGAGCCTGGCCACCTCCGGTCACATCACGCATTCTCTCACGCGTGGCACGTACATGTGACGGCGTGCGCCGTCCTCCAGCTGCGAGTCAAGTTTCACGCCCCCTTGTGGCGTATTCTCTACCCATGCCTAGTAGAAGGAAAAGGGTTGTTGGCGGGCACTGCGTAGGAACTTCAGCCAAAAATAAAGTTAAAATCAGCTTTATTTAAACATAGGTGCTGGACATCACAGAAACTTCTATCCTCTGACGCGTTTCGTTCCGATCAGGAACTTTATCAAAGAGTAAATGAAGTCTCTTCACATGAATCTTAAATAGGCAGGTTCCCTTCCCCTATTGGCTGAGATTTACATGCACAAGAGAAAGCACTTAAGAACTCATTGAAATTAAAGCCACATGTGGAGACGAACCTTAGCCATATATAGGATCCATAGTGAATACACAAAACACAAAAAATACAAGTGATAACATAAAACCACATACAGAAAAGCTATGAAAATATTAAAAACAACTTTGTGTGACGTGCAGCAACCTGGATATAAAAAACAATTTGTACTGTATTAAACAGCACTGGATGGAACCTAAAATACATATGAGGAATAGGTGGAGAGAAAAAACTTTTGTTGAACATCATAAACATTTGATATACATATAATATCACATTACATGCTTATTGTCAAGATAATGAATAATAATTGATAGAAATATTTTTATATATAAATCCTTTTGGAAACTTCACATAATTAATCATGAAATGAATCTAAATTCTTGGTAGTACTTGTATATTATTATCTATTATTATCATCTAATATAAGTGTGTGTATATGTGTACATAATTACCAGGATAACTGTGGAGCTGAGACCGGGAAGCCAAACTGAAGGAGCAGTGAAGACACCAGGCGGGTAAGGGCAGCAGATTTTGGTTGCTCAGTGAGTACAAGAGAGGAGTCGTTACACGGCTTCTCATCTGGTCTCCATACTAACTCCTGCACAACTGGCCCCCCTCCTAGGTTTGTAGTCTGCATTTCGGTTCCTTCACTTATATTGTTATGGATACGTGATAAGTCATTGCAGCAGGGATTGCCTTCTTTCTACACATGAACATTTGAGATTGCTTATATTGTCCTACCCGTGTTATATACACTCTTTAGAGCACCGGACACTCTGGGGTTCACTCCCCTTATTCTATAGACTGTTTCCTTGTCCAGGTAGCTCATAGGGTGTTTATTCATTTACAATATCGATTTATTTATCAATCTCCCTCTCGGAAGGCTTTATACATGGACTTTATTACTTTTTACTCAAATAAGCAACCCCTATGACTTATATTTCATAAGGAACTCAGCCAATTTTTCAATTTTTTTATTATTTATACCATAAGGATTTGTTCTTATACACATACAATTATACATTTTTGCACAATATGGAGGAATTCAGTGGAGAGGAAAATGGTGAAATGGCTCCAGTTGATAACATATATGTATATAACTGTGGGGATAATACCAAAAGATCAAGAAGGGCCACATTTATTTGATGGCATTTCTGATGTTATTTGTGACGAACCCTCAGATTTGACTCATCACTTTGTCAAACTTGAGAAACTTTTAGATGGATGGAACCTAAAATACATATGAGGAATAGGTGGAGAGAAAAACTTTTGTTGAACATCATAAACATTTGATATACATATAATATCACATTACATGCTTATTGTCAAGATAATGAATAATAATTGATAGAAATATTTTTATATATAAATCCTTTTGGAAACTTCACATAATTAATCATGAAATGAATCTAAATTCTTGGTAGTACTTGTATATTATTATCTAATATAAGTGTGTGTATATGTGTACATAATTACCAGGATAACTGTATAGAATGTTTGTTTGTGAAACCGGAAAAAATAAATAAACATAAGTAAAATAATAAAATATGAATAAAGATAATTGTAAAAAAGATATATATACTGTGTTGAGATGTATGGAGACACACTCTCAAGACTCCCCCACCGTTAACCATGAAGGAAGTGTTTTAGCTCCCAC
>NW_027455787.1:0-5000 GCF_040206685.1 Ascaphus truei
GAGGGTGCCACAGAGCGAGAGAGAGGGCACAGCAGAGCGAAAGAGGGCGCCAGAGAGCGAGAGAGAGGGCGCCACAGAGCGAGAGAGAGGGCACAGCAGAGCGAAAGAGGGCGCCACAGAGAGAGAGAAATAGGGCACCACAGAGAGAGAGGGGGCGCCACAGAGCGAGAGAGAGAGGGCACCACAGAGCGAGAGAGAGAGGGCGCCACAGAGAGAGAGAGGGCGCCACAGAGCGAGAGAGGGTGCCACAGAGCGAGAGAGGGTGCCACAGAGAGAGAGAGAGGGTGCCACAGAGAGAGAGAGAGAGGGCACCACAGAGAGAGAGAGAGGGCACCACAGAGAGAGAGAGAGGGCGACACAGAGAGAGAGAGGGCGACACAGAGAGAGAGAGGGCGACACAGAGAGAGAGAGGGCGACACAGAGAGAGGCCGACACAGAGAGAGGGCGACACAGAGAGAGAGAGGGCGACACAGAGAGAGAGAGAGAGACACAGAGAGAGGGCGACACAGAGAGAGAGGGGGTGACACAGAAAGAGAGAGAGAGAGCGACACAGAGAGAGGGCGACACAGAGAGAGGGCGACACAGAGAGAGGGCGACACAGAGAGAGAGAGAGGGCGACACAGAGAGAGAGAGGGCGACACAGAGAGAGAGAGGGCGACACAGAGAGAGAGAGGGCACCACAGAGAGAGTGAGGGCGCCACAGAGAGAGAGAGGGTGCCACAGAGAGAGAGAGAGGGCGCCACAGAGAAAGAGGGCACCACAGAGAGAGAGAGAGAGAGGGTGCCACAGAGAGAGAGAGAGGGCGCCACAGAGCGAGAGAGAAGGAGACACAGAGAGAGAGAGAGATAGAGGGCGACACAGAGAGAGAGGGCAACACAGAGAGAGAGAGGGTGCCACAGAGAGTGAGAGAGAGGGTGCCACAGAGAGTGAGAGAGAGCGTGCCACAGAGAGAGAGAGGGCTCCACAGAGCGAGAGAGAGAGGGCGCCACAGAGAGAGAGAGGGCGCCACAGAGCGATAGAGGGCGCCACAGAGAGAGAGAGGGCGCCACAGAGAGAGAGAGAGAGAGAGAGAGAGGGTGCCACAGAGAGAGAGAGAGACGGCGCCACAGAGCGAGAGAGAGGGAGACACAGAGAGAGAGAGAGAGAGAGGGTGACACAGAGAGAGAGGGCGACACAGAGAGAGAGGGGTACACAGAGAGAGAGAGGGCGACACAGAGAGAGAGCGGGCGCCACAGAGCGAGAGAGGGCACCACAGAGCGAGAGATAGGGTGCCACAGAGCGAGAGAGAGGGCGCCACAGAGTGAGAGATGGCGCCACAGAGCGAGAGAGAGGGCGCCAAAGAGAGAGAGGGCGCCACAGAGCGAGAGAGAGAAGGCACCACAGAGCGAGAGAGAGAGGGCACCACAGAGCGAGAGAGGGTGCCACAGAGCGAGAGAGGGCGCCACAGAACAAGAGAGAGGGCGCCACAGAGCGAGAGAGAGGGCGCCACAGAGAGAGAGAGGGCGCCACAAAGCGAGAGAGAGGGTGCCACAGAGAGAGAGAGAGAGAGAGAGAGAGAGAGAGAGAGCTCCACAGAGCGAGAGAGAGAGGGCGCCACAGAGAGAGAGAGGGCGCCACAGAGCGAGAGAGGGCGCCACGGAGAGAGAGAGGGCGCCACAGAGAGAGAGAGGGCGCCACAGAGAGAGAGAGAGAGAGGGTGCCACAGAGAGAGAGAGAGAGACGGCGCCACAGAGCGAGAGAGAGGGAGACACAGAGAGAGAGAGAGAGAGGGTGACACAGAGAGAGAGAGGGCGACACAGAGAGAGAGAGGGGTACACAGAGAGAGAGAGGGCGACACAGAGAGAGAGAGGGCGCCACAGAGCGAGAGAGGGCACCACAGAGCGAGAGAGAGGGTGCCACAGAGCGAGAGAGAGGGCGCCACAGAGTGAGAGAGGGCGCCACAGAGCGAGAGAGAGGGCGCCAAAGAGAGAGAGGGCGCCACAGAGCGAGAGAGAGAAGGCTCCACAGAGCGAGAGAGAGAGGGCACCACAGAGCGAGAGAGGGTGCCACAGAGCGAGAGAGGGCGCCACAGAACAAGAGAGAGGGCGCCACAGAGCGAGAGAGAGGGCGCCACAGAGAGAGAGAGGGCGCCACAAAGCGAGAGAGAGGGTGCCACAGAGAGAGAGAGAGAGAGAGAGAGAGAGGGCGCCACAGAGAGAGAGAGAGAGGGCGCCACAGAGCGAGAGAGAGGGCGCCACAGAGCGAGAGAGAGGGCGCCACAGAGCGAGAGAGAGGGCGCCACAGAGAGAGAGAGGGCGCCACCGATCGAGAGAGAGGGTGACACAGAGCGAGAGAATGAGGGTGCCACAGAGCGAGAGAGAGAGCACGCCACAGAAAAAGAGGGCGCCACAGAGAGAGAGAAAGAGGGTGCCACAGAGAGAGAGAGAGGGCGCCACAGTGCGAGAGTGAGGGAGACACAGAGAGAGAGAGAGAGAAAGAGAGGGCGACACAGAGAGAGAGGGCGACACAGAGACAGAGAGGGGTACACAGAGAGAGGGCGACACAGAGAGAGAGAGGGTGCCACAGAGCGAGAGAGGGCACCACAGAGCGAGAGAGAGGGCGACACAGAGAGAAAGAGGGCGCCACAGAGCGAGAGAGGGCACCACAGAGCGAGAGAGAGAGCGCCACAGAGCGAGAGAGAGGGCACCACAGAGCGAGAGAGAGAGGGCACCATAGAGCGAGAGAGGGTGCCACAGAGCGAGAGAGGGTGCCACAGAGCGAGAGAGGGCGCCACAGAGCGAGAGAGAGGGCGCCACAAAGCGAGAGAGAGGGCGCCACAAAGCGAGAGAGAGGGCGCCACAGAGCGAGAGAGAGGGCGCCACAGAGCGAGAGAGAGGGCGCCACAGAGCGAGAGAGAGGGCGCCACAGAGCGAGAGAGAGGGCGCCACAGAGCGAGAGAAAGAGGGTGCCACAGAGAGAGAGAGAGAGCATGCCACAGAGAGAGAGAGAGAGAGGGTACCACAGAGTGAGAGAGAGAGGGCACCACATTGAGAGAGGGGGCACCACAGAGCAAGAGAGGGCGCCACAGAGCGAGAGAGGGCGCCACAGAGCGAGAGAGGGCGCCACAGAGCGAGAGAGGGCGCCACAGAGAGAGAGAGGGCGCCACAGAGAGAGACAGAGAGGGCGCCACAGAGAGAGGGCGACACAGAGAGAGAGAGGGTGACACAGAGAGAGAGAGGGCGACACAGAGAGAGAGAGGACAACACAGAGAGAGAGAGGGTGACACAGAGAGAGAGGGTGCCACAGAGAGAGAGAGGGCACCACAGAGAGAGAGAGGGTGCCATAGAGAGAGAGAGAGAGAGAGAGAGAGAGAGAGAGAGAGAGAGAGAGAGAGGGCGCCACAGAGAGAGAGAGAGGGCGCCACAGAGAGAGAGAGGGTGCCACAGAGAGAGGGGGCGCCACAGAGAGAGAGAGAGAGAGCGCCACAGAGAGAGAGAGAGAGGGCGCCACAGAGAAAGAGAGAGAGGGCGCCACAGAGAGAGAGAGAGAGAGAGAGAGAGAGAGAGAGAGAGAGAGAGAGAGAGAGAGAGGGCGCCACAGAAAGAGAGAGAGGGCGCCACAGAGAGAGAGAGGGCGCCGCAAAGAGTGAGAGAGGGCGCCACAGAGCGAGAGAGGGCGCCACAGAGCGAGAGAGGGCGCCACAGAGCGAGAGAGAGGGCACAGCAGAGCGAAAGAGGGCGCCACAGAGCGAGAGAGAGGGCGCCACAGAGCGAGAGAAAGGGCACCACAGAGCGAGAGAGAGGGCGCCACAGAGCGAGAGAGAGGGCGCCACAGAGAGAGAGAGGGCGCCACAGAGCGAGAGAGAGGGCGCCAAAGAGCGAGAGAGAGGGCGCCACACAGAGAGAGAGAGAGGGCACCACAGAGCGAGAGAGAGAGAGAGAGAGAGAGAGAGAGAGAGAGGGCACCACAGAGCGAGAGAGGGTGCCACGGAACGAGAAAGAGGGGGCCACAGAGCGAGAGAGAGTGCGCCACAGAGCGAGAGAGAGGGCACCACAGAGAGAGAGAGGGCGCCACAGAGCGAGAGAGAGGGCGCCACAGAGCGAGAGAGAGGGCGCCACAGAGCGAGAGAAAGAGGGTGCCACAGAGAGAGAGAGAGAGCGTGCCACAGAGAGAGAGAGGGTACCACAGAGCGAGAGAGAGGGCATCACAGAGAGAGAGAGAGAGAGAGGGCACCACAGAGCGAGAGAGGGCGCCACAGAGCGAGAGAGGGCGCCACAGAGAGAGAAAGGGCGCCGCAGAGAGAGAGAGAGAGGGTGTCACAGAGAGAGAGAGAGACGGCGCCACAGAGCGAGAGAGAGGGAGACACAGAGAGAGAGAGAGAGCGCCACAAAGCGAGAGAGAGGGCGCCACAGAGCGAGAGAGAGGGCGCCATAGAGAGAGAGAGAGAGAGAGAGAGAGAGAGAGAGAGGGCGCCACAGAGAGAGAGAGAGAGAGAGAGGGCACCACAGAGAGAGAGAGGGTGCCACAGAGAGAGGGGGCGCCACAGAGAGAGAGAGAGCGCCACAGAGAGAGAGAGAGAGGGCGCCACAGAGAGAGGGAAGGCACCACAGACAGAGAGAGAGAGATAGAGAGAGGGCGCCACAGAAAGAGAGAGAGGGCGCAAGAGAGAGAGAGAGAGAGAGAGAGAGAGAGGGCGCCACAAAGAGCGAGAGAGGGTGCCACAGAGCGAGAGAGGGCGCCACAGAGCGAGAGAGAGGGCACAGCAGAGCGAAAGAGGGCGCCACAGAGCGAGAGAGAGGGCGCCACAGAGCGAGAGAGAGGGCACCACAGAGCGAGAGAGAGGGCGCCACAGAGCGAGAGAGAGGGCGCCACAGAGAGAGAGAGGGCGCCACAGAGCGAGAGAGAGGGCGCCACAGAGCGAGAGAGAGGGCGCCACAGAGAGAGAGAGGGCACCACAGAGCGAGAGAGAGAGGGTGCCACAGAGAGAGAGAGAGAGCGTGCCACAGAGAGAGAGAGAGAGG